>NW_025091284.1:0-2397 GCF_018340605.1 Aspergillus pseudoviridinutans
CCCTAACCCTAACCCTAACCCTAACCCTAACCCTAACCCTAACCCTAACCCTAACCCTAACCCTAACCCTAACCCTAACCCTAACCCTAACCCTATATCGCATACCCGATAGCGGTTGCGCTTCGCGCTCTTCTATCCCATAGCAGTTACCCTGCCTACTTATTCTACCTACCCCTTACCTCTCTCCTATCTCTATCTCTCCCTCTCCCTCTTCCCCTTCTCCTTCCCCTTCTCCCTGGGGGAATACCTTATAGAGGTTAGGGGGTTTCTCTTCTACTACCCCCTCCCCTAGCCTATAGATACCTAGTTTCTAAGGTAGCTAGGTACTAATAGAATCTATAAGCCTAGTTAGTAGTAAGATAACTAGGTAGAGAGAGAATAAAATATTTACTTACTAGATTCTAGGTAATAGCCTACTACTATCTACTACTATAGATCTCTCTACTAGATTATTTAAACCTCTAGATTTAATACCTAATAGTAGTTATACTTTATACTCTTTTATTCTATAGAGGTTATATTTATTCTCTTTTATTACTACTCTCTTTACTATCTTTAAATTACTAATCTAATACTTAATATTAATTACCTAAATCCTTATACTTCTAACTTAATTACTATAGTATTAATTATACTAACTATATCTTTACTTATACTATCTACTCTATATAGATTAGAATTATTCTTTTATCTATTTGCTTTAACTTATATATCTATTATCTATATTTTAATTTTTTAATATAATTCTTTTAATATCTTATATTAACTATATTATCCTTTTCTACTCTTTACTATTTATAATATTTTTTTAACTTTTATATTCTTACTTAATAAAGTATTCTTATATTAGACCTTTAATATCTTACTTATATTTATTTATTATATCCTCTCTCTATCTTTATTATCCTTATTCTAATTATATATATTAATAGGATTAAAGATTAGTCTATACTCTCTTCTTTCTCTTATTATATTATATTCTTAAATAATATACTTTACTACTCTAGTTATATTAATCTTTTACTCTTTATATTCTTCTTTTTATCTACTTACTATTTATATCCTAGTATAATATTATCTATTTATTTTTATTTTATAATACTTTTAAGGTATATCCCTTTCCTTCTCTTTATATATATATATACTTATTCTAATACTATATAATTTACTACTCTTTAATATACTTATTATCTATATTCTTATTCTACTTTATCTCTCTTCTAATAACCTAGTAATATATATTCTTCTACTATAACTATTATATATATCTATAGATTATATACTAACTACTAAACTACTAAGGCTAGATAGCTAGGCCTACTTACTAGATTTCTCTTACCTCTCTCTTACTTTCTAAATATATATTTCTCTCATACATACCTTACCTCTACCTAGTAGACTAAAATATATATATATCTACTATCCCTACTAGATTAATAGTAGTAACTAGTTCTTATTACTATCTAGCTAGCTAGACCCCTAGTCTAAGCCCTCTCTAATATATATCTCTATAGACTCTACTATATGAAATTCATAAAACACTAACTTCTAAGAATTTTTAAAAATTCTAGACTTAATATTACTAAGCATGCTATATATTATTAGGCTAGTAGAAGCTAGGCCTATCTACTAAAAATAATTATTATTAGTCAGCAGGTAATAAATTTTAAACTGCCTTTTTAGAATTTTTAAAAAATTAGGAATTATGCTTATCTAATTAGACTATTATTATTCTATAGCTAAAAGTATCTACTATTTACTAAAAATAATTTTAATTAGTTATCTAATACTAGACCCCTAGTAAATATTAAAAATTAATTATTCTTCTAGTTTCTGCCTGAATTCCTAGGCTCTACTAGCCTACTAGATGCCTCAGGCACTAATCCATACTAGATGGTGGCCTAAAAGGGTATAGGCTTCCCGCAGATAGTGGTCTTGGCAGACCCCAATAAGAGGTTTTGACCTAACCCCTACCCCCCTAGTTTGACTACCTTCCTAGTGAATAATCTAGAATCTAATATTAGGATCTAATAGGCTAGCTAGTTAGCATTATAAATCATTTCAAATCATTCAAAAATATTAAGATTTGACTAGGTTGGGGGGTGGTACTGAGTTACCCTGTGTACCTCCCCCCCTGCCAACCCTAGGATTTATATGAGTACCTCCCCTAGTACAGAGACATTATAGTATTAGGCCGAATCACCTAGCCTAGTCAGATCGAATCACCTAGCCTAGCCATGCCGAATCAACTGGTCTAGTCAGATCGAATCGACTGGCCTAGTTAGATCAAATCAACTGGCCTAGTCAGGTCGAATTACCTAGGCTAGCCAGGCCAAATTACCTAGCCTAGACCCCCTGTGCAGGCACCTCTCAAAGCTGAACCACCTAGCCTAGCCA
>NW_025091284.1:3453-193265 GCF_018340605.1 Aspergillus pseudoviridinutans
GAAGCTAAACTACCTAGCCTAGTTAGATTAAATCATCTAGCCTAGGCCTACCTACTAGATTTCTCTTACCTCTCTCTTACTTTCTAAAATATATATTTCTCTCTTACCTTACCTCTACCTAGTAGAGTAAAATATATATATATCTACTATTCCTACTAGATTAGTAGTAGTACCTAGTTCTTATTACTATCTAGCTAGCTAGGCCCCTAGTTAAAGCCCTCTCTAATATATATCTCTACTTTAGAAATATTCACAAAATATTCACTTCTAAGAATTTTTAAAAATTCTAGACTAAATATTACTAAGCATGCTGTATATCACTAGACTAGTAGAAATTAAGCCTATCTATTAAAAATAATTATAATTAGTTAGTAGGTAATAAATTTTAAAGTATATTTTTAGAATTTTTAAAAAATGAGGAATTATGCTTACCTAATTAGACTATTATTATTCTATAGCTAAAAGTATCTACTATTCACTAAAAATAATTATAATTAGTTAGCTAGTACTAGACTACTAGTGAATATTTAAAATTAATTATTCTTCTAGTTTCTGCCTGAATTCTTAGGCTGTGGCAGCCTACTTGATGCCTCAGGCACTAATCTATACTAGATGGTAGCCTAAAAGGGTATAGGCTTCCCGCAGATAGTGGTCTTGGCAGACCCCAACAAAAAATTTCGACCTGACCCCTACCTACCTAGTTCGACCACCTTCCTAGTGATTAATCTAGAATCTAATATTAGAATCTAATAGACTAGCTAGTTAGCATCATAAATCATTTTAAATCATTCAAAAATATTAAGATTTGACTAGGTTGGGGGGTGGTACTGAGTTACCCTGTGTACCTCCCCCCCTGCCAACCCTAGGATTTGTATGAGTACCTCCCCAGGTACTGGGCCATTATAGTGTTAGGCATCTCTATGGGCAGCCTGAGGCAGATACTTGCTGTTTTAGGTGTCTATTGCCTACTAGGGTGTGCAGGGGGCCTCTCCTTACCCTAGATGGAAAGGACTGCTTCTCATCTAATCTAATTAGGGTATTCTGGCTCCTAGTTAGTGAATATAGGGAGGTTCTAGTGAATGACCCCCTTGCCTGCCTGGACCCTAYCTTACTGCCTCAGGCAGCTAATAGGGTGAATATTATTTCAAAGAGATGGGAGCTAGATACAGAGATGGTGCTAGGGGCCTTATTATTCTATAGATTTGCTATTTCTCATTCAACTAGATATGGTTACTAGGCCTAGATAGATCTAGAAGATTCTAGAATCACTAGACTAGTATAAGTTAAATATATTTTTTCACCTTTATAATATATATATATATATATCTACTAATAGAAGGCTACGCTAGATCTAGATAAGATTAATATATATATTTACTAGGCCTAGTCATACTAGATTAACTAGCTGAATCATCTGGCCTATGTCACACCCTGGGATCCGTCTCTGCTGTTCTCTGCTAGTCAACTACTTTGGGAATGGGATTGCTATAGCCCCTGGACTTATAGTATATACTTGCCTAAGGCCTACCAACCAGGTAGCCTAATGATATAATGATATAATGACCTCCTGGGGTTAAGGATAATCCAAAGGTAAGGTAAGAATAATAATAGTAGAGATAGAAGCAGGGTCTATTAAGTATATATACTTAATAGTAGAGAGTAACTGATGAATTAGACTAGTGATCTTATACTTAAGTGAATGATTTATATTAAATGCGAGGAACTAAAACTAAGAGTGCTAGATATAATAGTAATAAGTGTCCTTATATAGTTCCTACTATTATAACTCTGTTTATAACTCCTATTACTACTCCTAGAGTATCCCTGGAGTAGATTATAGAGTAGATTTAATACTTCTTATCTTAGTGTCTGCCCATTTCCTAGGGTAGTGGTTATATAAGAGGCTGGAATCAGCCTGCTAGTTACTATTATATGGAATACCTGATAACTATATAGTAGGGCATAACTAGATAGTATTTCTGTGGGATCCCTGTCTGGATTAAGCATTTTCCTAGATTGCTCAGTGATTGTCTTATAGTTAATTAGTAAGTAATGCTCCCTATATTCTGCCTGCCTTACCTACCCTATGCTAGTATAGCTATATTAGTATTATAATATTACCTCCCCCTCTTCTAGTATTTTGCCCTTGAAACTTTATTTATAAAGCTTACAGCCCCCTGAGGTGAGTAATCCTTTTATTTTCCTTATTTTAATATATTAGTGTCTTTCTAATTTTTATTATTATACTAGTTGATAATGAGATCTGTAAGAGAAATTAACTTATTTAGTACTATATAATTTATCTTAATAGTTTTCCTATTAAGTCCCCTTGCACCTATTACATCTGTTAAGGTGTTGTATATATTATAGATTTAAAGAGTTAAAATTATGCTAAGTGCACTTAAAGTGGCAAGATATATAAATAGTGATTTTACAGTGAGTAAGAGTAGAATTAGATGTTAAATACTTAGGAAAAGATAAAGGAAGATATTTCAAAAATAGAGTTAACTTTGCTGGTTTTAAATGCAGAATAATCTAAACTTTTAGCTTATCTAGCCAAAATTTCTTTAAAAATATTAGAGTTGATAGCTTGTATCTATTATTTATAAAAATAAGATAAGATGTTAAGGTTGAAAAGTGGTTGCATATTAGATCATAACACTCTAGTCATAGACTAACTAGATAAGGAGGATCTGCCTATTCCTGATAAAGATCTGGTCCTTACTGCTGTGGATGAAGGTCCTTCTCTAACCTAGATAATGGATGACCCTTCCTTCTAGTTATATTTTAAGCTTCCTGCTAGTAGTATTATTAGATAAATTAGTAGCAGCCTATTAAGTTCTTAATAGGTTCCTATATATTTTCTGAGGTATTATAACCTTTCTATTTTATAAGGTAGTATAGTTTTCCACTGACTTATTTATAGCTTAAGATTTCTTTAACTTTATACTCCTATTCTGTGTCACTATTAATTTCTATATTTTTAGTAATTTTTGCACCTTTTAGCGCTGGTTCTAATAATAAGATATAAAAGACTAGATGAACTTTTACCATGCTTTTTAGTAGTTATAGTTTATAATTAACTAGCCCTAATTTTTCTTTAATAATGAAGGGTCTAATTTTCTGATGGTCTAGTTTCTAACTTAGTTATTTTATTTTAATATTTCTATAGAGCAGGTAAACTTTCCCCCCCTTTTTAAGGTCTAGAGTACTCCTGTGCTTCTTATTATAGTAAATTACTATTTTAAGGTTTATAAATTTGATATCCCTTAAAAGTTAAGTCCTTAAATAATTAATAGTGTCTACTAGTTCTGTGGCTTCTTCTGCTATAGATACTTTATTCTATAGTTCTCTAATTAGTATAGGGTTATATCTATAGTTTATAAAGAAAGGTATTTCTCCTGTTATTAAGTGAATAGTGTTATTATATATAAACTGTACTATTAGTAGGTAAACTACCTAATTATCCTACTGATAATTTATATAGTATTATAGGTATTATTCCACTATCTGATTTACATGTTCTATCTATCTGTTAGCTTGTGGATGATATATAGTTATAAGTCTTTGCTTAATTCCTATTAAATCTATTAATAATTACTAAAATTTTAATATAAATAGTTTGTCCCTGTCTAATGTAATGTATTATAGCATTCTATAATTAATAATTATATATCTTATAAGTAGGCTTACCAACTATAATGCTGTTATTATAGTTATAGTTAGAATTAAATAGATGAATTTTATAAGTCTGTTAGTTACTATTATTAGGTAATTATACCCTTTTAACTTTAGTAATGGTCTGATGAAGTTAATGGTGATCTATTCCTATGGTTTCCTTAGTATTTCTAGTGACTATATCTTACTATATAGCTAGTGTCTAGCTAGTTTATCTTGGATATAAGTCTTATATTAGTGAATGTATCCCTGTACCTTCCTTCTTATATTAGGAAAGTAATAATTCCTTAAGATGGCCTTAGCTATTTTCTTAGTTCCTATATAACCATGCATTAGGTCATTATGATGCCTGGTAATAATCTTACTTCTTATACACTCAGGTATGTAGATAAGCCCTTATAGGTATATTAACCCTTACTTATTACTAGTTATATGCTCATTCTCTGCTGAGTTATTAAGTATTTCTTAAATAATTTTATCTTTTTTAGTTACCTTAATAATTCTTTAAATAAGTGGGTCCTCTTGCAGCTTGATTATTACTATAAGAGTGTGATGGTTATATATTAATAATCTATCTTCTTATTACTTTAATATTACTAGCTTAATAGTTTTCCCCTAAAGTTTATAATTAGGTTGCTGACTGAGTGCATTAGCCTATCTATTTTCTATTCCCTTATAATGGATAATCTTAAAGTTAAATTATAAGAGTATCTCAGCCTATCTAGCTTGTCTTCTTATCAGTTCTTTTGTTATTATAAAGAATGTAAGGTTCTTATAATTAGTCTTTATAATAATTATTTATTATGCTCCTTCTAGGTAGACCCTCTAGACCTTAAATACTACTACTATAGCTAGCAGTTCTTTATTGTAGATATCATAGTTAAGTTCTGCCTAGATTAACTTTTATAAGTGAAATATAACTAGTTGTGGTTTCCTGTTATCTCCTAGTTAAGTTATTCTTATACTAATCATATAGTTAGATACATCAGTCTTAATTATTATTTCTTTTTCTAGATCATGCTGGGCCAATATTAGTGCAGTGACTATTTATTATTTAATATAATAGAAAGCTCTGTTATAGTCTTTTATCTATTTAAAATCTTTTATTTTCTTAAGTAATATAAATAGAGGGTGCATAATTTTTACATACCCTTTAATGAATTATTAATAATAGTTAACAAGTCTAATAAATTACTAGACTTCTTTAATGTTCTTTAGCTATGGCCATTCCATGATTACCTTAACTTTATTTTAATCTATATAGATCCCCTTAGTGGATATCCAGTGTCCTAAGAACTTGATCTCTTAGATATAGAATTTATATTTTTTTAGCTTTAGCTTAATGTTTACTTTCTAAAGCTTCTGTAGTACTTTACTAATATATTCTATATATTCCTCCCTGTTTTTAGAGAAAATTAGGATATTATTAAGATAAGTGATTATAAAGAGATGCAAGTGTTCTTACAGTACTTTATTAATAAATTATTAAAATAATGCTGGTGTGTTAGTAAGCCTGAATAGTATAACTAAGTATTTATAGTGGCTAAACTTTGTCCTAAAGGCTGTTTTCTATTCTTTGCCTTCTGTAATGTAAATGTGGTTATATATATTAGTAATATCTAACTTTATAAACTACTTAGCTCCTTGAATTTAATCTTAGATTTTATAGATTAATAGAAGTGGATAATAATCTTTAATTATAATTATATTTAAAGGATGGTAGTTAATGCAAGGTTATAAGCTTCCATCCTTTTTTAGTATAAAGAGTAGATCATGTCCTGCTGGTGACTTTGATGGTTATATCTTCCTAAGGCTTAGTTCTTTATTAATATATTCTTTAAGAATTAGTGTCTCTTTTTCTGAAAGCTGGTAAAGTTTCTTGCAGGTTAGTGATGTTCCTTCTTTAAGAGGAATCTTATGATTGTATTTACTATATTCTAGCAGAGTATACTATTTAGGTTGCTTAAATAATACTTTGAATTTTAAATATTCCTAGGATAGAACTATTTCTAAGTTTACTCTATTCCCTGATTAGCTAATACTGGATTTATTATTCCTGGGAACAGTTTTCCTAGGACTATCTTGATCCTGGTTAGTGGTTGCTGAGAATAAGTGGGGTTCTGGGAAAAAAGTATTCCTGGGAACATTATTCCTAGGAATAATTTTCCTTAGATTAGTTATTCTGGTTTCTGAACCTTCCTTGGAGTTGTTATCTGTTATCATGATATCTATATAATTATTGTCTTGCTCTAGTGCCCATTCTGGTAGCTCCATCATTACTATTCTTTGTAATGGCTTTATTACTGCTAACACTGCTGTTATCTTCTAGCAGGTTATTGCTTCCCTTAGTTTACTCTTTAATTACTTAGTATTACTGCTCTTTCCCTTTAATCTAGTGCACTGTAAGGCCCTGGTTTCCCCTTAACTCTAGTCCTATTATGGGCATTCATATTTAAACTGGATTTAATTTATATTCTAGTTAATTACTGGGTTATAATTCCTGAGCTATGGGATCCCTAACACTATATTATACTATCCTATTAGTATAATATTAAAGTTTAACTATTTAATATATCCTAATACAATCATTAGAACTGGTCCTGACTTAGTTATAATTATAAGAGTTCCTAAATTCTCTCTATTCAGACCTGTGATTGGTTTAGGCACTACTTTTATTTTTCTTAGTAGTCCTAGTTTTTTTATAAATCCTAGGTGCATGTAGTTGCCTATTGCTCCTAAATTAATCATTACTCCTGCTAATTAATTAAGGATGTATATATCTAGCTTTAGATGCTTGCTGTATTGCACCATTATTGCTATAAGATATAGGATTCCCTATTATAGTACCCTAGTGCCTTATAGTTATCCTGGAAAATACCCCCCTTAGAGTTTTCCTTTATAATGCATGATGCATTATTCCTTAAAGCATGCTGTCTAGTATATTAGGTCATATTCTAGATATTTCCTATATCCTTTGCAGGAGCATTTAAGCTTCTAGCATAGATAAGTATCATTCTATTTCACAACTTCTGGTACCTCTAGCTAAAACATTGCTATATACTTATTATCCTAATGGATGCTATAGTTATTACTATAGTAAGTAATCCACATTACCTTACTGTATTCTAGATGACCTTAGAAGTATTAATATAGGTACTAATCATAGTTATATAAGCTATGAATTGGTCCTTACATCCTTTTCTATAAGACTTCCTAAAGTTCCTAATAGTATTCTTAATTCTATTTTTAGCACTTCTTATAATACAGTATATACTTATTGCAGTGAGTTATATATTATTCCTAAGATTTAACCTAGGTCTAACACTCTAGATTCTGATATATACATCCTGTTACTCCTTGTTTAACCTTTTCAAGGATTTATTTATTCAGTTAGTATGCTTCTAATTTAGCTAACTATTTCCTGTCTAGCTGTTATAGCTGTGTGATGTACTAGTCTGCCTTATTATCATTTTATAGGGATTGTTTATAGGGTGTCTTAGGAATCTTATAGGGCTGCTCCTTGTTAGGATCAAGGCCTACCCACTAAGTTCTATACTCTTTATTAAGTAGATTAATAGGTTGGTTAATAGTAGCCTAATCTATTATAGGAAAATTCTCTTAATCTAGCTCTTTATAGTTAGTTTTTTCTTCATTAAAACTAATAGTCCAATATATCTCACTGGTAAGCATTATCTATTAGTGAATAAGCCCTCTAGGTATAACATTCTCCTAATTAATAAGACTATCCTTATTACTGGATGGTAACTTCTAATTAGTGGCTGCAAGTACATTAGAGTCCTTAACAGGCTAATTATTATTTATACTTTTGTAATCAGTGGATCCTTCCTTTTTAAGTTCTTCCTTAATTTCTTTATTACTTAAACTAGTATACTCCTAATACAGTTTTCTAAGTCATTCATTACTTCATATCATGCTTAATTCTTTAATTCTTCTATATATATCTAATACCACTGTGATACACACTCCTGTGGTATTATAGGCTCCTCTGTCCTTTATAGCACTAAGCTCTTTTATTATATATAACTATTTCTTTCTGCTCTACTTACCCTTCCAGGGTTATTATTTATAGGTATTTAATATATATCCCAGCTTCCTGCACTGGAAGCATAGTTTTTCTTTTTATTACTATTCTCTTTCCTTATTAGAAAGTGCCATCTATTAAATTATATCTAACTCCATTAGTTATGGTCTATAAGAATCCATATATCCTTAGCTCTGTGGCTGAGCCGGCCTCCTATCATTTAGTTAATAGTTTGTGGTATGCCTATTACTAAAGCTATTCTAATTACTTCAGTCCTTTCTGCGCATGTAGAAGTCTTGTAGTTTATTATTAATCTTAACTGCCTGTATAATCATCTTACTAAGCTTATCCAGTCACTCCATCCAGATTAACTTTTTCTAGATTTCTGGTTTTAAGCCTTCTTCAAATTGTGTGATATTCATGTCCTTGTCCTAGCTTAAATAAGATATAATCTATTAAAATTTTAATGTGTATTCCCTAACAGATCCTGTCTGCTTAAGTTACTATAGCTATTATTTAGTATTTCTTTCTTTATTAATATCTCTGAAAGTGTCTTCTAATTATTTTTTAAAAGCATCATAGCTGGTGAATATTTTATTAGTCTCAGGAGCTTAATTATCCTCTTTATATTCCTGGTAATCCCTGATGAATGGTTTAAACTAATTAAATGCTGGTCTGGTTAGGTAGGTTGCTGTGAGCAAGACCCTTTCTACTTTGGTGATGAGTCTCTCTCTATTTATATAGATATATATATCTAGTTATATAAGAAATACTTGTAGCCTGGACCTGTTCCTATTAAATGGTTTAGGTAGTCTAACTTTAATAGACTTAGCTATAAGTTAACCTTCTAGTTGTTGGATATATTCCTAAAGTTACTTAACCATACCTCTTAGTTCTTCTGTTAAAGAAGGTGGCTGTTGCTGTTGCATAGCAGGTACCTAGCTAATATTTAAGCTAGCAGGGGTTCGTGGTGTATTATTTACTATAATATTTAATATTAAGAGTTAATTAAACTTCCTAAAGTGATTTATACTGTATGGTGTTTAATTTATTATACCCTAGGATCTATCTCTGCTGTTCTCTGCTAGTTAACTACTTTAGGAATAGGATTGCTATAGCCCCTAGACTTATAGCATATACTTGCCTAAGGCCTACTGACTAGGTAGCCTAATAATATAATGATATAATGACCTCCTGGGGTTAAGGATAATCTAAAGGTAAGGTAAGAATAATAATAGTAAAGATAGAAGCAGGGTCTATTAAGTATATATACTTAATAGTAGAGAGTAACTGATGAATTAGACTAGTAATCTTATACTTAAGTAAATGATTTGTATTAAACATAAGGAACTAAAACTAAGAGTATTAGATATAATAGTAATAAGTATCCTTATATAGTTCCTGCTATTATAACTCTGTTTATAACTCCCATTACTACTCCTAGAGTATCCCTAGAGTAGATTATAGAGTAGATTTAATACTCCTTATCTTGGTATCTGCCCATTTCCTAGGGTAGTAGTCATGTAAGAGGCTGGAATCAGCCTGCTGGTTGCTATTGTATGGAATACCTGATAACTATATAGTAGAGTATAACTAGACAGTATTTCTGTGGGATCCCTGTCTGGATTAAGTATTTTCCTGGATCACTCAGTGATTGTCTCATGGTTGATTGGTGAGCGATGCTCCCTATATTCTGCCTGCCTCACCCGCCCTGCGCTAGTGCGGCTGTGTTGGTGTCGTAACAGCTAACTATAGATAGGGTAGTCTACTAGAGGTTTACTCCCTAGATTAGCTATTACTGCTCTCTAGTACTTTACTAATAGGTTATAGAATAGATAGCTTAGTTAGGGCTAGGATAGGCTACATTATCTAGGATAGAGATAGGATAATAATAGTAGAGGTGGGCTGTATAGGCAGGGGGTTCTATAGCTATATACTAGGGACCCCTATAATCTAGTAGTAGTAGTAGTAACTATTTATAAACCACTATTAGATACTGACCTGCTAGGGCAGGGGTAGGTAGATTTAGGGATAGTCCTAGTAATAGTACTTCTAGACCTGCTAGGTACTACTACTAAGGTAGGTCCTATATATAATATAGCACTAGATATAGTGGATAAGGAGCTAGGGGATTAGTTTACTATTAGAAGGCAGGGGTAGAAAGTCTATATAGTCCTGCCAGGGCTATACACCCCTAGGTAGTATATAGAGCTATAGATAATAGTTCTAGACTACTAGCTAGTAGACCTCCTAGAGATATCACTATACTAGGCAGCCTAGGACTACTATCTTATATATCTAGCAGATAATAGTATTATAGTTACAGAGGTAGTTATACAGGGGTGGTATAGTTATAATAGATAGGGGGTTATCTAATAGTAGTAGTAGTATAGCTATATATTAAAGAGTAGAGTAGTAATAATATAGTAGGAGTAGAAAGGGAGGATAGATATATTAAGGGTAAAGCTAGCCTAGCTAGTAACTTTAAAGGTATATCTAGGCTATATATATCCCCCCTTTTTCTTCTTCCTTTTAGGGCGGCAGTCCAGGCAGCTAGGAAGAGGAAGTATTACTTTTTCCCCCTTTTCCTAGCCCTAATTATATCCTATTTTATTAGGGGATCTAGTAGGATCTATTAGTATTAGGTCCTCTAGTCTATAGCCCTGGTCAGCCCTATTAAGGGTCCTTAGGTGTGGCTAGGCCTGGCTTAGATTATAGGCTATATAGACTAGTTAATTTACTATAGACTCTCTAGATCCTAAAGTAGTCTAGGGCCTAGGACTTTAGTATAATCTAGATTAATAATTATATCTATTAATTAATTACTACTGCTAATGGGCTAGGGGTACCTATAGTACTATATATAGATTAGCTTATACTATTACTAGCTACTATTATTATAGAGGTCTAGTACAGTGACTAGTCTAGGTTCTTACTAGCTATAGCTACTAGTAATAGCTAGAGTAGGACATCACTAGTAGCTGCTATAGGTCTAGTAGATCCTATACTTACTATATTAGGCCCTGGGGGTGGGATCCCTATAAGAACTATCTAATAGGAATACTAGTAGTAGGGTTAGCTATATATAGTCTAGGAGAGAGATTCCAGCAGATGCTGGGTGGTTAGGGATAATAGAGGTAGCTAGATTACTAGGCTAAATTATAGATTTTAGCTACTGGGGTAAGGGGACTACTAGTATATAGGCCCTAATAAGGTAGGATATAGAGATATATATTACTATAGTAGTAGTATATCTATATAGTAGGATCCTATACTCTAGCAGGTACTAAGTTTAGAGCAGATAATCAAGCAGGAATAGGACTAGGGAGGGGTTGATCAGGTAATCTAGATGGCCTAGATACTACTACTAGTAATATAATATAGCCTTAGTAGGGAGCAGTGCCCCTAGCAAAACTAGTTAGCAGAGCTAATCCTAATAGGTATATACTAGTTATACAGTCCCCCTAGGGGACCTGGAATCTATAACTAGCATAGTTAGATACACTGCAAGAAGATAAATAGAATAATACCTAGATCATCCCTCCCAGACCACAGGGGTGGGGAGCCGGGCCTAATGTAGTTGCTGGACTGGGGGGTCCTGGATCCCATAGGAAAGGGCCTGGCGGGGTGTGACAGAGCTCGCACGTAGGTCAGTATTACCCTATAAGTGATGTCTGGATTATTCCCTTAGGGATCAGCACTGAGGCCACTAGTAGCAGCTTATCTTTTTAGGTATTTTGAAATTAATTTCAATTATTTTAAAGTGAGCTCAAGAGTTCCGGTCCAGATATTGGGAAAGTACGAATGTTTATTAACCTTTGGTATGGGCTTTCCCTATACCTCTTATATAAATGCAGAGCCTACTGTAGTTGTTGAATTTGTATAATAGGGTTTAGTATTTATTTGTTGCTGTAACCTGTATTCTGTGTTTGCTATAAGCAAGATAATTATGTGCCTCTAATATTCCCTAATAGGAATTATTACTACAGCCTACTATAGTTGTTAGGTAAATCTTTGAGATTAGAATAAGAGTAGCTTTGCTTAGTGTATTATCTGTAAAAGCAAAGTGAAGCGGCTGTGTAGTCTTGAAAAATGGTCTATTGCGACTTACTAGTACTCTCTATGTTGATTATCCTAAATTTAGGCGATCATTAGCTCCCGTGCTATGGTCATGATGAGACTTATTTTGGAGTAGATCTACCTTCTAGGCTTCCCTTTGGATTGCACTTAGCTTAATAATTCTCCCAGGCAGTACTTGAGGCATCTAAGCGCTTGCAGTGTATACTTAAGGACTTACTTTTTTCGCTTTTAAAGGGAGATAAAGGAATCCGCGTTGTTGATCTTGCGACTAGTTGATTATGTTGTGTCACTGAGACTCCCAACGCCAGATCACCTAAATGGGTATCAAGAAGTAATCAGCTACTAGGATTATCCTACTAAAGGAGTAGTATAGCCTTAGTAGAGAGTAGTATACCTAGTAAAACCTATTAGATAAGCTAATCCTAATAAGTATATACCAATTTTACTATTATTCTAAGGGATCTAGTTACTATAACTAGCATAGTTAGGTATAGCATGGTTAGATAAATAGAATAATACCTAGATTATCCCTCCTAGATAGCCAGGGACTTAGTGCAGGCCTGATATATTTACTAGACTAGGGGGTGGCAGCACCTATACCAGGAGGCCCAGCAGGGTCTGACGGAGCCTTCTCGTAGGCTAAGTGCAATAGGCTCTGCTACCTAGGGTTGAGTGATTGGCAGAGCTTTACTGGCCAAATACGGAGGCATGGGTCCTCACTATGCAAATGAACAGAAGAAATGGTGACTTTAGAGGGTGGAACCAGTGTCTATATTCAATCAATCGGAATTTACGGGAATTGAATTGATCGAGGGCGGTTGAATTAGATTTTGGGGTTAGGTAGGGTGACAGGTGGACATTAGTTAATATATGGATAAGACAGCATTTTAAACTTAATAATACAGTGGCTGGTAAGTGCAATGCGGCAGATTTTCGAAATGTACCTTCGTACTCAAGGCTGAAACAACTCCTCATCGTAATCTTCAAAAAGCAGCGGCATCTTCTTCCGAAAGTCCTGTGTTTCTACCTTGTCCTGTGTTTCAGTACACAGGGTCTTGGGCCAGTACCAGAAACCTCGTGAGGCAAGCAGTCTATCAATATACTCGTCGAATGAGTATCGTGTCTTGTAGAGCTCTTCCCCACAATAGTGAAAAGCAACGTGTTCGCTAGGCTGGCCCCACGAGTTGTCGCTGCCACCACGGCATGGAGGTGGCTGGAGGAATGCAACGCATGCCTCCGGCACAAACATGTCAAATGGTTTCACAGAGCGGAATTGTTGACGCTCAGCAATTTCATCATCGTCGTCGCTCCCCCCCTCCCTTTCTGCCCACCATATGATTCCTTCCCACTCGTCAAACACCTCCTTTATAGGTAGAATCCTAATAAAACCCTGATCGCTCATGTTCCCTGTCGCGATCTCCTGCACCGTGTGACGCCATTCCAGCCTCACCCAGCCCAAGGCACGATAAAAGGTCTCCACGCCCGTGGGTAGTTGGCCCTTTGTGCGTTGTAGGACGGCCTGGATTTCCTCCTCGCTTGTGGGTGGGCCGATTTCAGCATCAAGCACTTCGATATGTGGTGTTTGGCGCAGGGTGATGAAGAGGCGCTCAAAGCGGGTGCGGATATCAGTCATCGTGTGGATGCTTGAATCACAAATATAAAAATTTCCCTAGTGTTATAGAGAGAACTCGGTAGGGAGAGCAATCAATCTGCTGCAGTAATAACCAGACACCAACATAAGAAAGACGAGAGAATCCAGCCCTAATGCTGTTGAGAACGTGACCTCTAGAGGAGCAGGGTGGAAAGTGTACCTTGCTCAAATACGTTGAAGACCAGACGAAAGACTCGCAAAATAAAACTGGGTTGGAGGTTGAGGCCGAAAAAATTTTCAATACGACGCTGAATCCTCGTGATATTTCTCGTAGTCCCGTTCGCTGTTGATCTCTGCCCGTTCCTCGTGTCCTGGTGCTATCTCATTGGTGGGGGACCCAGAATGGCAACGGTGCGGGCCTAAGCCTCCGGCCAAGCACGCGCTGGTGGTGACTACAGGTGACACCACCTTTTGCAAGAGTTTAAGAATATAGCTGAGCCGAAGTAGTGAATAAGACAACCCCTGATTATATGATATATCTCCACTATAAAGGTTAACTAAGCTTAATACTATAACTTACCTCCTATATACCTCTATCTTTAAGCCTAGGTATCCCACCTGTAGAAGTATTTATAGACATTAAACTAGAACTATAGATTAATATCCTATAGGTAGAGTTGCATAACCGAACCGCTAAAATCGAATCCAACCCTCACCGAACTCGCAGCGGTGAGGGTTCGGTTCCTAGCCTAGGGAATCGCTTCGGTTTCGGTTTAGGTAGGGTGAAACTAATTTGAGTTCGGTTAAAACTGTTGATTTTAATTTTTGAGGATTTATTGGATTTGACTAACCAACCCTCACCATTTTGGATAGAAATCACTAATTTCTAAGATTTCTCTAGAAATATTAATATCACTAGATAGCCTAGTATCTAGTCTATCCAAATACGAAATATCAATTCAAAATATCTAGTGGTTGGTGAGATATAAGGGAATAATCATTTTTGTCATGGGTTGGTATAAATATAGTATAGATATATATATATGTGCAACCAATGGTTGATAACTACTATTATTTTTTAACCACCACCCATTCAACCCTATAGATATTGAATCGATATTTTAGATCTAGATTAGTATAATGATAATTACTATATATTTCATATATAAATATCAATTTCTATAGGCATGGTAGTAGTATAATGGATAGTATAGTATATAATAATCATTTAAAATTTCCAAACAGTTAACTTTTACTAAGAGGTAGCAGTTTATCCAACCCAAAATCAAACCAAATCTAACCATGGTTAGTTAGTAGGGATCTATCTAGGCCTATCTAGGCCTAGTAGCAGGTTTTTGCGGTTAAACTCGAACCAAATTGGAACAGATCAGGTTTAGTTCTGATTTCTAAGATTTGGACTCGAAATTGCAGCGGTTCGGTTCCAACCCTAGTTGGACTCACCTGAACTCAGACCAAATGCAACTCTACCTATAGGCTATTAATAACCTTAATTTAAATACTATTGAATATGTACAAGACCTCTAGATTATAAGAGAATTTCTATCTAATTAATTAGAAGCAGTAAAAGAAGCAGTAAAGTAGTACTATAATTAGAATTGTCTAGATATAACTAGAGTTGTATTTAGTGCAAGTTCAGGTAAGTTCAAGCCTAGTTAGCACCAAACTGCTGCAATTTCAGGTTCAAATTTTAGAACCCAGGGATAACCTGGATCTGACCTAGGTTGGTAGTAGTTCACCGCAAAAACCCACTGCTGGGCCCTGCAGTTTGCCTCACTGACTACAAGGTGCAGGGCTCCGCGCTTGACTCGGCGATCTTGGATCTTAAAAATGACCGCCTGGTCGAGACCGCCACCGAAAATTCTGCTTGATCTACGTACAATTATCCAGATTATGAACGCGCAAAGGACTCCATATTCTGCAAGCAATCGAAATGAAGGACCTCCTGTTCGGACCCTATCCCTGGTTTCTTGCAGAAATGCATAGACAGTGATAGACTTGAAGAGCTCCAAGAAGTGACTTTAGAGGCATGGAAGCATTTAATTAAGAATTTCATTTTTGTCGATAATAGAAACCGGCGACTTCAACATTCTCTCTGAAAGCACTGATTCTCCCATAGAATACCATAATATTTATAATATGTCCTTTTCAAATAATTCAGACTTTAGCAATGGAAACACTGCAGAGACTTGACGAGAAAGTACTCGCCGCCTGAGATGTATTTCGCCACCAGCATCCGACGTCTCTGGCCCAATATCAAAAAGCCCAATATTCTTCCATAAGCCGGTTTTATCACTCCTTGTAAATATCTTTGCACATGTGTGTCTATCTGAAGGGTAAAGGAAATATTCTCTGGACTAATAATTCTGCACCATCTACCTGCTCCCTTTCATCTAATGAATTATTCACCGCCACGTCTTACATACATGAAGCCTCCCAAAAACCTTACATCTTCCACTACGTTTCCTTTATTAAACTAGCGGTGAGATCACTTTAGGACATGTCATATTCAAGTTTGTACTCACTACAGGAATCTCATTCTATAGTTTAGCATGCCTGTGAAACAATAGCCTCTCTTGCATACTTCTCCTCTAGMCATACAGATGCTCTAAAACCCCTACTAGAATGGAGAAAACTTTAACTACTCCATCTTTCCGGATCTACTCTCTGCCACTAACATGATGCCGTCAAATACAACTTGACCGGCTATTATTCATACTCGCGACTTCATTGACCATGTTGAACCAGACCCTACATGCCCCAGTAAAGGGCTTTCTATGCAACTCTGTATTTGACTCAACATACCGTGCAAAGACATTCAATCAGACGATGTTGAACAGGATGAAATTCCCAGCCTGGTCAGGTTTTTTAATGAGGCCAATCAGTCTGACCTTTACAAGCCAAACACTGTTGTCTACTCCTCAGGTCCTTTCCTGACAACCTCGTCCGACGACGACAAATTTTATATTGTCATCGACGCTCACAACTTAGACCAGTCAGTTTGTCCTATCTGCCATACATTAAAGCTTACACATTCTAATCATCCGGGCAATGAAGACGATACCGAATCCTATTTTCTGCACTGTCCCGGAGCTGCCCAGCCAATAGTTACGTTCCTTGGTATTGTTCTTGAACGCGGTTGTCAACTGAATGACGGATCAACGCTCCTTCACTACCATCTCCAGACTATTGTCTACGATACTTCACCCCGAACCCAACACCCCTTTCCCATCACTGCGTACTTCAAAAACAGTCAGCGTTGGGCGAACTTTCCACCACTGAACATAAGCACCCATGTTTTCTTCACAGGTCGCATTTTTGGCCTCACAAAGAACATCGCCAATTAGCTGTTGTTACTGATCATATACATTTTCTCCCAACACCAAATCACCATTTCCCCGCTACCCCTTCCTCGACTTGGTCTTATTTATCGTTACTTTTTACCTTGATTATAAAAACCAGGAACATCCTCGAACAATAATTCCCAATCACAGCATCGGTGCTAGCATAGCTATTTCTAAAGGCCTGCCATGGCAAAGCTTATTGATAATTTAATTAAGGTACCACTGTCATATATATCACGTACCAGTCTAAAAGACCTGTAAGTCCATGTGGTCCTACTGTATAACCAACGAATCACCCACTCGGAATACCACAACATGCCGTTCAGCGAAGAGGCCGAACGCAAGTCTTTCGTTCCGATTTTATCAACACTGGTGGCGGGTCCTGAGGCCACCGCCGCACAGGAGGAATCAGCCACTCCGAAGACCTCAGCCACAATTCCCATCCATGCGGACTTTGCCATGGGTGGGAGGATTATCGCGCCTGAGTCGACGTTCAGTTGGAGCGTTGGTGCGGAAGACGTTGTCAGTAGCCGGAAGAAGCGAAATGTCTATGTGCACCTGCCGATAACGACGAATGGAAAGGCCAAGATCCATCTGGATGAGCGTGAAGATGCAGAGCTTAGTGAGGGCGATGGGGCTTTTATTTCAGGGGTGAATACGGCGCGATGTGTTGAACGTGGAGAGTATTAGAGAGGATGAGGCTGAGGTTATTGTCCTGGATAGTACATAGAAGGTATCTATCACACTTCAATGAAAGAATCTTGTACAATTAGAACCATCTTGGCCACATTTCAAGAATCTATTAACGTCATATAAATAGCAAACTTCATGCATTGTGCCATACAGGATGCCCGATATACTATTACTACTCAAATATACCCCATCTTAATCACCCACCCATCGATCGTAACACAGTGTCCCCTTTGAGATCGATCTAACGACGAGCAGCGTCGGCCTTGATGAAATCCGCTGCCCGTTCGGCCACAGCGTATAGGGTGCTCACTAAATGGCCGCAGACTTGGAATGGAAGCACCGAGGCATCTACAACTCTGACATTCGTAGTGCCGTACACACCCAGGCGCTCGTCCACGACACCGCCAATTTCACGAGGCATCATGGCAGCAGTGCCAACGGGATGGAAGTTAGAACGATCTAGGCTGTTTGTTAGGATTTGTACTCGCATACTATTGCGGAAATGCATCGAAAACTTACAGTTGTTATCAAAGACCCATTCTTTCCAGCTCTGCTCGGAAGCGTTCCGAGGAAGGACACTATAGCCTGGGGTGGACTCCTTGACGATGCTGCTGAGAGGGTAGCTCTCGAACGCGCGGCGAATATACTTTGCAACGGCGACGTGGCTTTTCGCGTCCCAGTCGAGCATGAAGTAATTGGGGTTGATGATAGGGAATCGGAGCGGGTCTGAGGAACCAATGTGGACACTTCCACGAGCGAAGGGAAGAAGGGTCCAGAACTCCGCAGACACTGACTTCGCGCTTCCCGGGTAGTTCAGGACTTCTGCGATTGGAACCCTGCCCTTGAAAATAAGATCATACTGGACCTCGAAGAGACGCTCAAGATCGGAAGCCTTCATAACGTTTCCGTTGGCCTTGGCTGTGTCGGCTGCGTATTGCTTCAGGCTGGCACGGATTTGTTTGGCAACGGACTCGGCTTTGTCACCGAAGACATCATAGACATCGGGGTAGGAAACTGTTTTGCTTCCGGAGATGGAACTGTTGCTCGAAGCATCCATATGGCTGTTCACCTGGTCCTGAAGGTTCTCACCGACAGTAGGAAGGCCAACTTGAACGGGGATGTTGAACTTTCCAAGAATGCTAGGGTTGCCAATTCCGGAAAGTTCAAGGATAGCCGGGGTCTTCAAGGCACCGGCAGAGACAATGACTTCCTTCTGGACGTTAATAACGCTGACGGTACCGTTTCTGGACGTGATTTCAACACCACTGGCAGTGACGTGCCCATCATGGGCTTCGCTCTCCCACATAATCCGGTTGGCAAAAGTGTTGAGCAGGACGTGCAAGTTAGGTCGGGACCGGTAGGGCCAGTAGTACGCACGAGCGGCATCTTCGCGAACATACTCATCAAGATTCACAGTGGAGGGGAACATGTTGAAGCCGCGCATCTTTCCGCCATTGACATCCTCAGTCCATGGAAGTCCCATGCCCTGGAAGGTACGGTTGAGATAGGTGGTTAGGGTGTTGGACTGGATGTTCGTGAAGGCAACGTCAAGGGGACCGTCCTGGCCGTGGGATCCAGGGTGATACGACGCTCCAAGAGAGGCCTGAGATCTGGTTGGGATGGTGAAGTTCTCGCTCTTGCGATAGTAGGGGAACAATTTCTTCCACGTCCATCCGGTGTTCCCAATGGCTTCCCAGGAGTCAATCTGAATGTCCTGAGCCCGCGTATAAGCCATGCCTGTGGATAAGAGACATTCCGTTAGTTACGTCAGGTGAACACACGGACTGTTATACAAACCATTGATAGTGCTCGTTCCACCAAGAGCCTTCCCGGCACGAAGCACCTGACTCAGGTTTCCTCCGTATGGCTGATTGACGGACTGGTATTGCCAGTCAATGTCTGTCCCAAATGCAAGCCCGTAACCATCCACGTTTGTGACATTGGCATTGTTCCTGACCGAGCCACCGGCCTCAAGAACGAGCACGTTCACGCTGGGATCCACTGATAGACGATTTGCGACAGCCAGACCACTAGTACCACCTCCAATGACGATATAATCATACTTTGGAGACGTGGAGTTGGATAACGGTGCCGCCACTGCAAGGGACAGGGCGCTGAGGAATGAGAATTTTCCCAACATGGTTTGTATAGGTGATGAAATTGAAGTAACCCCTAAATTCTGATAGAACTGTGTGGAAAAAGGCCTTCATATGTACTTCCCGGTCGGTCTATACCCTGCGACAGCGTAGGGGTCAGTTGCATAATCGTTTGTCAGCGGATCCGTCATTTAAGAAGGGATCCCTGTCCCACAGCAGTGGCTGGAAACGCATCCTAAATTTAAATTACCTCCAAGGTCCAACTAGATGACCGCTTGTCACCCGCTGCCTGCATTCCCCTGTTGTCGCTGCTGACTTCGTGCGTAAAGCACCATGTGGTGACATATGTCCGTATATGGTATGTAGTACCACCCTTCTCTCTAAGATATTGCCAAAATTCTGCATCTAGATTCCCTACAGAGCCGTATCAACATGAGACTGTACTAGACGGGAGAAGTTTCCACACCCGCGGATTCACCGGGAAAAGGTCCACTTCTGCCTTCAGATGGACTCTCGGCATGCCGATCAGCGCTTTCATCCGTAGATTGTCCGGAATCTGGCCGTGATTACATAAATCTTACTCAATGCACGATCGGATTTATTCAGCAATAGTGAGACCAGTAAGCAGAAATGCTCCAATTATTTCCCGCGTGCTCTGGCTGTGAAGCATACCGGGTCTGCCAGATGTTTCAGCGGACACTCTTCTCGGACCGGCCGACCAGTGGGACAATGCTGATCGCACAGAGAGTTTCGCCAACGATTTTGTCAGTTTCACTATTTCCGGGATGGAGTAATGAAGATCATCCATAGATCCCAATTTTCAAACATTGATTGATTAGATCAACAGAGCAGCGCCGACGAGATAAGGTATTGAATACAAGGAACTAGGTGTAATTTGACGTCCTTTAGAATTCAGGAATGTTTCGACAAGTTTTGTCACGGTGGGGAAGGTGGGTGTCATCGTCTGACTGCAGCAGCTGAGTCTTGCCGTCGAAACTTTCTCCGTATGATATTCAAAGATCTTTTATCTGGCTGGGACGTTGGGCTCCTAAGGCCCATGACAACTGTTACACCATCTAGGGTTGTCTGCGCAATGGGAACTTATATAGTGCGTTGTAAGGTGTCGGCGGGTTCTCGGATGAAATTTCCATTAGTCCCCAAGTACAGTGTTGAATTGCTAACACGGGATGTCCTGCTTCGATGGGAGAGAAGGCCAAGTTTGAGGGCGTAACTTGCTCTCCTTTCGCACCGCATCGTCACTTATGGAGTCAATTTCTCCAAATAACCTGTATCACATCGGTCACTCACAACACCTGTCATGAGCATGGGACTGGCGGTCGTGAATGCTTCGTTCCTCTCAAACGCCAGTGCTCTGACTGGGCCCGATTATATAAGCGATCCCCAAGACAACTCACCAAATATTTGGGTTCTTTCTCGATGAGTACGGGGGGAGGAAACTTCAACATTCCCTTAATAGAAACAAGTAATTCTCGCAGATTGACATTTTTGAAGGTCAGCGATTATGATGCTATAACGTGCATCTGTCATATTGGCCTGGGCTGTGAGCACCAACAGGCGCAATGGATGAGAACGTCCAGGTCTGGCGCAATGTTTTCTATCCGCCAGGGGTGGCGAGAGACTTTTAGTGTAGGGCTGGCTGCCAGGCAAGAGCGCATTATCCCCTTGCTCATTCAAGAATGCTTTCCTAGTGTCTTTGCTTCTCTTTTCTCTTTATATAGAAGGATTATACTTCCTAGGATAGTGTTATAATATGTATATTATGGCAAATGATAAATAGTGAGCCATATACTTATTTATGGCTGTGATGGACTAAACTACTACCTTATAGCCCTTAGCTTATTATTTAACTCCATCTACTATTACTAGAGAACTTGCTTTAATAGCTACACTCACTTACTTAAATATATTCTGTGAAAGCTATAAGGCCAGAAAATTTACCCTAATGCCCTTACTTTTCATTAGGATGAGGATATTAATATAGAATATCCACTGCCTGTGCTCTAGAAGGATAGAAACCCTAACAGAGAGGCTAATATAATAGACTCTAGAGTGCACTCTTATATTCTATATCTGTAGATCTAGGCTGGCATCCTGCCTGAATAGTGATATTAAATAAACATTCTTATATAATCTAACGCCTCCTCTACCTGTGGAATATTACTAAATAATATTATATTTAAGTAATAGAGTATATTCTTTAGCATATACTCCCTAATAGCTAATTTAGTGGATATATTCTGGGTATAAGCTTTAGTAATTCTATATTATTAGATACCTTTGCCTACCTTGCATTATATATACCCTGCTTAGTTTATATTTATCCTAGTTATAGTAAGCTGCTACTAGTTAAGGCTACTATACCTTGGTATTTATTATAGCTACTAAAAAATCTTTTAAGACTAACTATATGTAAATCTCACAGTAGATACTATAGCTAAAAGTATAACTAAGGTATAGCTTATCTCTACTACTTACTACTAAGTGCATTAGGTTATTACCTTTAGTAAGTTTAATAAATATATTAATATAAATCTTTCTAGAAATACACTCTATTATACATGGCATTACCTTAAAGGAGTCTTAAATACTATTAAGTTCTATATTAATAACTATTGTCTACTAATTAATTAACTAAAAGGAGATATATAGCTTCTAGATTATCTTATAGAGTGATAGGAACTCTGCTGCTACATAGAGTAGGTATAAGTAATAATCTTATAAGCTTAGTTCTATTCTAACCGCCATAGATACAGGGTAACCTGATGGTATACTGAGCTCAGCTGTATTGAGAATCTCTCTATAGATAGAGTTTTACTTGGCGAATTATTGGATGAGCTAGTTGACAGACAGGCTGACGCTCTAATTGCTTCTTGATGCATATAGGTCAAACCTGATAAATTTGTAAACTCCCCTTCCATCTAATATTATTTGGCTACGGCAAAGCCTGTGGTTCTAAGCTTGTTACAGTACTTACTCTTAATAAGTTAATAATGCCAAGTTCCCACTCGCTCAATCCTGATGCAAAAGCCATAGGATAGAATAGGTAAAGGAAATTGCGTCGTTGAATAAGTCAAACTGTCGGTTAGAAGCCAAAGTCGCCTTTTGTTGCGCTGTTGTAGGTCTTCCCGCATCCGCTGCAAGTACTTCTGAGGATCACCATAAATGGGAACACACAAGCACGCAGAAATATTGTTGTATTGTTTCCTAGCCGTCCGCAAGGCGCAGTCATAGTTATAGTCCTTCTGTAGGGACGCCTTTTTACGCCTTACTCCGGCGACTTTCACGCCCATTGGCACGACACTTGTGCGTTTTCCAAGTAGCTCCTTCGCTGTTGCTGCGATGGACCCTTCACCTGTGTGTTCTAGATAGCTTCTGCCTGTGTCAAGTTGCTCTGATGGCCCCTTCATTTGCGTAGAAACAATTCGAATTACTGGCCCAGTTCCCGTACTTGTCTCATTCCTGGCATGTTCCTCAGTTACTTGTAGGCGAGGAGGGATACTGCTGGTGTTCTCAGCTGTACCCTTAAAATTTGAATTGCCACACTAAACTAGCCTAGGATAAAGCGGCTCCTCTTCATTCTCATCGAATATATATGGGAACAAGACAAGTGAAGGGGAGCTAGATGACAGCGGGAATTCCGAAGTCGTGCATCTCTCGCTGTATTGCTAACTGTGTTAGAGACAGGACCTGAGATCTGAAGTAGCCAGTACCCATCTTTGAGACCTTTGCACGGGTTTCCACACGTTTGCAGCGAAGACGAAGAATCTGTGAAGCTCTTCCTTGAGATTCTGGATTTCCTGGGATTGTAGTAGTGGTTCCAACTCATGAGAGATATCTGAAACAGCTGTAGTAAGAAGTTCATTCCGCAACCGGACTTCTTCTGATTCAAACGCGGTGACCAGGAGCGACCGCAGTATAGCTTTCTGGCGGGGGCGAATCGCGGAAGATCTTTCCAGTGCCTCTCCTATACCCATGCGCCCCATCGGCGATGGTAAACACACAGGGGTGAGTATGTCGGCGGATAGTCTATTGGCGATGATTGATTGAGCTAGGAGCTCCCGAGGGCACATAATATTGGCGTATGAGAGAGGAAAGATCGATTGAGATAGGGGACCATAATTGCTCGTCCGGACGTGCTCTGTATTTTCATGAGCTTTGGACTGCATAAGAAACGTTAGCTGGCACATACCATTAGCGAATTGGGGCTATACTGGCTCGGTAGTAGTTGAGCTCTCAAAGAATTTAGAGCTCAATACCTTCAAGCGCTTTTCCATACTCTGAAATCCATTCCTAAGACTGCAACTAAGTAAGCAAATGAGCTCGCATCTGATAGACTGGTTGTCATACACATCTAGATCAACCTCTCCCACATCAATGTCAAGATTTAAGGTCCTTAGATGAAAGTCCGACTCTTCCAAAATAGTCTGGAGCTTACGGTTCTTCATAATTTGTTCTTCAAGGCGGCGCTGGCACTGCAGCATGTTTTCCTCAGCACCTTTCGTCCCCCGCTCTAGCTCTTGCATCTTTTTTTTCATTGTAATTTGGCTGCTGTCCGCCACCTCCCGTACCCTAGCCTCCAAAGATGTCTTCTCTTCAGCCCATCCTGAGGCGAGTTGCTCCACTTTCAGAAAAATATTATCTCTCTTTCGTTTCTCGTAGTTCAGACATTCTTGGAGCTCTCGAATCTTTACTCCGGCGCCATCCAACTGGCGCTGGAGGTCAGCAATTGTTGTTATGCTCTTGGTGAATGAAAGTACGTCTTGGCAGCGCTTTCAAGAGCTGAGAGAGATGATTGGAAAGATCTCTCTCCCTTTCCTTTTAGGCTTGCTGACATAGTTTTGTAATGCGAATGGCCAAATTCTATATAGTGCCAACTTTCTGCTTAGCCGTAATTTGAGCAATAATTTGTTCCGCGAGAAATTCAGTGTTGTAAGTTGTTCATGGCTAAGGACTCAACCAAGGCTCTGTTAGCTCAGGACTTTAATGGCTAATAAAGACTGCCATGCTTTAAAGGAGCACACCACCTTCTATACTTTGTAATTACTTACTCTCTGCCTACGGAAGTAAGGGCTGTACAGGAGCAGTTAGTGGAGGCGTTTTATGTAGTATGGTGGAGTGTATATACCGACCCTTGCGTTTGATGACCTGTTGAGTACTACAGTCACCGTCTTTATTTTCTAGCTTTACTTGGACCATTAGAAAGAGATGGATATGCAGTTTCTATGAGGCAACTTAGCTAGCGAAAGTATATGACTACGTAGAGGAAATCGTGTCTTCAGTGCTCGTTTAGGGAAGCTGGCAGAGTGTACGGCAAGATATGAGTATTGTTGGACCACTTGCGGTTTGGCTGAGGGGATGTGGCACCATTTTTGCTGTAGTATAGAAAAAGACGCCACACACACAAGTGTGCCGTTGGCTAATTGACTAAAATAATAATTGGTTTCTCTCAAATGATCAGCCATCTTGAGCGATATCGAACGCCCTGAACAAAGAATGTAGGGGTTGTGAAGCGATCTTATTGAACTAGTGTCAGCTACCAGGAATCTTGTCTTTCTCGATTCCTGTGCCTCTACTGTACCGACTGAAGAATGTATAATGTGCGAATTCTCATCTCTGCTTCTCATCAACGCTGAGTAGCCGTATCTCTTGATTATGAATGGCTCAGGTAGTCGATAAAAAGAAGGATCATCACTCCTATATAAACCGAAAGCTTTCCTTACTGAGACGACAGCCTAAGTTTGGGATGACTGTCCTATTAAGCAGGATTTGTCCTGAGCGACCTAAGCAAGAGCTCGAAAGAATGTTTGGGCTAGAGATAATCTGGCTTATCGCAAATACCCGACGTTCCTAACCCGACCGGACTCGTTTGATCGTTAGCCTGGAAAGTTGTACACCCCTTTTTTCCCAGTAAGGTGCTGATGCATTGGCCAGCCATATTCACATCAGCCGCGGATGCACGCTTGATCCGGAAGGTATATATGCTATGCTTAGTACCAAGCTGCATTTGGAAACCCCTCTCATATTTATGCACTTCATTGAGCCTCGCTCCGGATATGAGGCTAGAAACCATTTTTACCCCTCGTCACTTAAAATAAAACCCCCCCGAGCAATGACGGCTACAATCCAGGGTTGGGCGAAACTTTCTATGGTCCTGACTCTCCAACGGAGACCAATACTTTGTAACCTGCACCTCCCATTTATTGGATACAGTAACCCTGGACCTGGAAACCGGGACGGGAATAACAAGAGGAGGACGTGTGAATAGACCGCTCTGTCCATCTTGTCCTCMAGACTAGAAAATAAAAAGGGATTATCATATGCTGTCGAATCGCATTGGGATATCCAGGGTCCAATAAAAATATGGAAATATAAGAAAAGAGGCCTTATATTTCTCTACCCCCAGTATTGGTCTTTCGCTATCTATTGTCCAAGGGGACACTGGGCAGATATTGACCACATGCGTTCAATCTGTACCTAAATAGCTCCTTCCCAGGTAAATTTTCTGCAATTCCCAACTTTAATCTCAGTAATGTCAAACAGCCTGACCCAGGGTCGATAGACAGGGACGACGGGAGGTTGAAGGCGCCCTTTCCCGCATATTGAATCAAGATCGATCTCGAAGCATTCCTTATAGGCATCTTTAATTCACGCGACCACGTCTGTCTTAGGCTAGAATGACTCAGGCTTAGCTCTCCAATGAAATTAACCGTACAGCGGAACAACTGAGCTTTCGGAACCGTTTAAGAAAGGATTTTGCCTCTGTCCACGGACGACATCTCGAACCGCCCTGCATCAGGTATTGATCCAGGCGATAGCAATGCTTTCCCCATGACTGATATACTCTGAATTTTTGTCTTCCTATGGGTTAGACGAATGAATGCGCAGAGGACGTGTACTTCATGTCACGACTTTTGTTTTCTCGCCGTTCGAGCATTTCCACATCAACATGACTCACTCCTAATACTGTTACCTTGCCACTTTACCATCAATTGCAGTCCTTTTCGCCTCAGCGAACCGTTTCGGTAGATCCGCGGAAGGGGTGCTAGGGGTGCTAGATATTTCTGCCATGGTAGGAAGCACATCCAAAGACCATGGCTGCCATTTGAGGGCATCGAACATAGCTTCTAACTCAGGTGGACAAGAAAGCAGAAGAACAAGAGTAGTAGTAAGCTTGCATGAGTTCCATGGGGTCATTTTCAATTATAAAGCTATCCATGAGGCGTAGCCTACATCCTAGATCAACTCTCGTGTCACCGCGTAGGACAGCACTTTTAAGAGCTGCAAACATAAGCAATGCAGCGGCAGCACCTTCGTCGAAAAAGCCTTTTACCACCTTGTTCAATTCTTCCAATGGAGTATACAAGAGTCCCACGCTTCTGCGAGCCGCTGCAGTCGCTTCATACTCGCACTTCAATCTAAGCTTCTCCAGGATACGATCAATCTCAGCAGGACTAGCTGTAGCTGGCTACTCAGTCGAAGGATATCGCCAATCAGATAGTTTTGACCAGGGAGGGATGGATGCCTCGCCCCTGGTCTGCGCGTTATTAAGGTCTGTGTCTATCTGCTTATCCGCTAGTTAGGGATTCTTACCTCCCTTTATGTCGCATTGTTCTAGGGGCCCGCATTATAACAATTGTTGTGTGGTTTTGTGAAAGCCTTTTGAACCCTTGGAGAGCAACCTCATTATTATTATATGGAGACGGCGATAATTGTAAGTGAGAAGATCGAGATCATGTAGCGGAAGTATTTGATATATGGTCTGCCAAGGACTAGTAAAACTGGGGTCATCAGCATTCCTATAGCCCCTTCTGTGTAATGCAACCGGTGATGTGATTGGACCACGAGTATACGTTGAAGCATCAGCAAGGAACAGGGGCTGCAGCGCCTTGATATTCATTATTCTGGCGGTGAAAGAATGGCTCGGTATGAAAAGCTCTTTGTCCAAACCGGGAAAGCTCGCAAGCTAAGTGCCCCAGTGCATCACTACTGCATTGGAAGATCACCACCTGTGGTTGGGCCTGATAGGAAAAGGGAACACGGTGGGGGGAAGGAAACGGGAATGAAATAAAACGAGCCGTTTCTCAGCCCATTGACGAATCACCGAATTCAACCGCTTGACATTAGCGATACGCGCATGTCAATTTCTAAAGGCTGGCACGGCCCGGCATACTCTCTCTCAAATTGTACCGTATATTCTATATTTTGGCGCATCCAATTGGATAAAGCGTTTTCTCAATTCGATCCTCAATTAATTGTATTAACATAGGGTGGAGTCTCTACATGTTTGTAGCAAGAACCGCGGACAACAGTAATCATTTAATTACAAGTAGCTTGACACGTAGATGAGTGAGGGACACTGTCATTAATTGAAGGTATTCGGCAAGGCATTGTATCCCTTGGTGGCCGAACGCCCAGCAGGTGATGAGCCCAGCCGCAAGTGACCTGACATGGTATTGTAATCTTGAGTGGTGACCAAGCCTTGGATCCCTATATTTACATTCCCAGTGTCACAGGGATATTTAGCATCGTTTAAGACTAGTGTAAAGCGTAGCGAATTATGACATGGACAAACAACAACCTGATGCTGTTGGCATTCTCCGCATATTTGAATCAGTTGAATCGTCGCCTCAAACAGTGGCATGTTTCTTCCTAAGCTTCTCCCATGTCACTGAAACCTTGGGAGCGTGAAGTGCTGATCCCCAATATCAATATCACACTTCGACGTTGATATCCTCTTCGTTGAAAGAGGGGCTTATTTACCACCATGGCCGAAAAAGCGAAGAATGGAGCTAATCCTATCTTGCGAAAGGCTATCCGTGAATAGATCCGCAGTTGCTATGAACAAAGCAGACCCATTGAATGAGAAGCAATCAAAGCAAGTATTTGAAGAAGCACCCTGGGCTCGTTAACTATATCAAAGGTATTGTCAACAAGTAAGCGAACCTGGAAGATCCCTTGAAGCTCATGCTGATGAGGCTTTAAGCCACTCGGATTATCTCGAGTCAAAGTTGAAGACAGTCGCTTCTCAGGGTTCTGGTGTGGGTGAGCATTCCAAATCACAGCATCGGTGCTAGCATAGCTATATCTAAAGGCCTGCCATGGCAAAGTTTATTGATAATTTAATCAAGGTACCACTGTCATATATTTCTTGACTAAGCGTTCATCATCGTAACAAAGGCTTTGACTTTAGCGAGAAACATTTTAAGTTCTTGTTGGCTGGGTGCCGCTATGCTGATCGAGGTCATGCTGGAACCGTCAGGAAGGTCGGATGTCCATGTGTTGATGATCAAGCTTCCATCTCCCATTTCATTTTGGAAGTGTCGCCGAAATTCATTCTGAAGACAGCGTAGCCTGAATGAGTAGAGCAGTGCATATGGCAAGCCTCGCCCCTCAAAGTGGCCTTTGAGACATCCCATGCTAAATGAACCGGTGGAACGCACATTCAGGTCAAAGATTAGCTGGCGCCCGCTTGGATCAACAAGGATATCTGCACCCACGGCGCCATAGTACCCTTTGGCATGCAAAAGGCTAGCAATTTGGCCCATGAGTGCTGCATATTCCTTTTCCAGTTGTGGCTGCTCGGGGTAGCAGATACTCCCCCCAGTCCACATACCCCCTACGTCAAAGAGCTGGGTACAACAACCGATAAATATTGCCCGTCCCTTCTGCGTCACAAAAAATGATAGCGCCACGGAGTTGCCAGGGATAAACTCCTGGAACACTAAGCAACAAGGATGAAGGTGTTGATTCACCGGGCTAACATCGCGCAGCATTAGTCTCAATTCGGCTTGTAGAGCTACTTTCGCTCTCTGTCGTTCCGATTCGGTTCTTATAATGAATGTTCCGGTCCCACCAGTTGCTTGTGGAACTTTAACTATAAATGGCAAGACTCGCGTATCAATAGGGCATATCATGCGGCGAATCTCCTCATTCAATTTCTCTGGACTATAAATATTATTGGCCCCGATAGTCGTTTCAGCCACAAACGTTTCTGGAGTAGGAAGCCCACTGTATGCAAGACCCCGCTTGGAAAGTAGATCATAATGAACCTCTGGGTCAACCAAGTGCGAAAGATGTGCAAGATGGTCCAAGGGGTTAAGAACCACAAGCTTATGGTCAGCATCCAGTGCAAGATCTCTGAAGTTTGCGATAAATGACAATTTTGGGCGCTGCTTGGGATGCAACTGTCCGAGGACCGCAGTGGCGTCGGCATGGTAACGACGCGATGCGCCTTCCGGCCCTTTGCCCTCGTTTTCTTTGGATGATGGATCTAGCAGCAGTACTGGAAGCTTTCCTGCCACGAAGGAATGCTTCAGTGGAAGAGTGTGCAAACGTCGTAGAGTCAAGATTGCTTTCTCTTTTTCCGGCCACAGTGGGGCTTGGTACGGAAATTTCGTGGACGACGAGAATTGAGTAGGCGGGAAAGGATAAGCGAAGACAAGCACAAGATTCGAGGCGTCTCCGTCGATTGAAAAAAGGTCTTCTAGTGTATAGTCAAGCACGACAAACAGACCTTCGCCGGCAGTCATCCTGGCGTTTTGTTTCAGGTTGAGATCGCTTTTTCGGCGGGTGTAAGGAAGTGGACGATCTGAGGATTTGTAGTTTAGTTATTAGCCCTGTATCCACATGACCAGTTCAGGTGGCCCACATGTTCGCACATTTAGCACTAACTAGCTTCATAAATAGATTGCTTCCACAGATCTACAGAGTAGAGACCAACTCACTTGGCATTATCCACTGGAAGACTGATCACCTACGTTTCCTAGTTAGGCCTAGCGCTATCACTTAGTTAGACACACACCCAATTTCCTCATTTTTCTAGATAGCTCTACACAACGGATTCAGACTAGATAATTAACCTCTACTATGAGTACTCATTCTTCAAATGCTCCAATATCCAACCCTTTCGGAGATCGTTTGCCCCACATTTCGTCAGGTCTGCCCAACTTTGAAGGAGCGGTCAGAAAGAAAGGAAATATACKTGGGTCCGATATTCTGAAAATATATTCATAGGAAAGTTAACTTATTTGGATTGTGTGAGGTCAGACCGCAATTAGTCAGAGTTCGGTAAACTTAGAAAAATTTAGTTTGCATTAGGATGCTGTTTGTGAAGGGATTATCAACCTATTTGAATGTACTTTTTACATTCTCGCTTCGGAACATGCTGACGGCTGTAAGACCACCTGTGCCACGAAGGATCTCCAGATGCTTCCCTCCCAATACGGTCGATGCAAGTGAGGATGACAATAATCGTGACAGAATGGGCATGATTAATAAATAAAAATATTCTCCAGCATATAGGGACACTGGAAATGGTCATCAAGTACTTGAGGGATACGAACCCGGCAAGAGTTCCAGGGGCACGACAACAAGGTTTCAGCACACAACACCCAGCCTAGGGAGAACACGTAATTGGGACCACATCGAGACGCAGAAAAAGGAACCTTCCCAGTTATGTATAGTTATTCTTTAAGTTCTTCGGTAAATGAGAGCTCTTTTTGAAAGTAAGCCTTCGTATACGCAACTCGAAACCCTAGGCGCTCAGCATTTCTCCCACTCGCATTTCCCATCTTGACTGTAACGACAGCCAGGTGGCATCCCAACTTGCGCGCATCCAATAAGCGTTCCCGGTCGAGCGCGATATGAAGACCTCTGCCACGATATTTAGGAATTGTACTATCAAGGTAGAGATACGCCACCCTGCCATAATCCGTGTCAATTAGCGCCATCGCCCCCGTGCCCGCGGCTTCACCGTTGACTTTCACGAAATAAAGCGATGTATCAGCTCTCCGTATGGCGACGCGTGCCAGGGTTCCGAGAAGCTCCGTCGAGCGGCCGTTATCACGAAATCCGTCCACGGAGCACCGCACAAATTCTTCGTGCTCATCATGCTTGACTGGGGAGATGACGACGCTCATATCTTCTTGGCGATCAGCAGATGGCGCATCGACGATGTTATGGATATCGATGTCGTCGAGAGAGCGGATGTAAGCGTTCATGAAGAGCTTGACCTTGTATCCCCTAGCGGCAAGAAGTTGGAGCAAACTCTGTTCAACGTATGGACATAGGTCAATTGTCGTTGATAGTCCGACATCAGAGTACAATAGTTCAATCCTGCGCAGGTCGTCGCCACTGACTGGACCTCTCATTCCGAGTCCCCTGACGACGTTCAGCTTCTGACCGAACCTGGCAGGTGTCACAGCTACCGTTGCTCCCGCGACCTCGTGGACACTGATTTTTTCCACAGGATACAATGTGTGGCAGGCATCGACTTGACGGGAAAGATTACGGCGGTCTGTTTCTTCAATGCACTGAACGAGAGCTAGTGAAGTGATAGTTGCGGAAAGTGGACGTAAATCCTGGCGTTCGTTGATTTCCTGGCGAGCTTCTTCAATGGATCCTGTTTTAAATGCCGGATCGAAGGGGGTAGTTTGGCCCATGGTTTCTTCGTTTTCCAGTGTGACACTAACGTTGGCCCTTGATATGTGAGCGGCAGAACAGAGCGACTAAACTGGGCTTCGATGCAGGTCTTTGATATGGCTTAGCCCCTGTAAGTTGTAGGCTGCCACAGCGGGAAGCCAAAGCATAAATATAATGATCATTCGTCACCGCTTCTTCCCATCTAACGCCGCTCGCGCTAGGACTACCGCTGTAGATTGCCTACATGTCCGATCGAAAAGATCGGCCCCACCGAATTCGCTTCTGTAATCGAAGCGTCCCGCCACTGTGAACGAGGTCCACAACCTTTCGCTCAACATCTTATCAACCACGTTAGCCTGCTGAGGACTCGAAGTGTTCGTAGTCCATCTGGACCAACGTCATGAGCGGCTTGGTCAATTTGTCCTTGCTTGCAATGTCAACGTTCGCCGGTATGACAGCAAGTATGATGCACCTAATTCTTCGTATAGTATTCAATGTGGTCGATCATAGCTTTCTTCTTTTCCTCGTTATTCCTAGAGTAGTATTCTCGAAGAAGATGCCCATCACGCTACAGTGCTGTATCTTGTTATATAAAATTACATAATGGCACGAGACTTCAGTCGAATTCCATGGAAACCTGAAGTGGGTCCCCGCAAATCAGTTCGTGGACGTCTGCGCGGTTTTCGACATCAGTTACAATAGCTCTTACACTCTACGACTTCCTGGAAAATGAATCCGGAATATGACAGTCCTGATTGGACATGGTTGTCCAGTCCCGCTTTTCAGGCCGCTTTCCATAATAGTGCTTGTATTTTACGAATATCGAACCTATCGAACCCAGATTGATGTACCTGTGCCATACGTGGCGCACGGGTACCGTACGCGAGAACAGCTATACACGCCTTACCTCTATCCCCTTCTGTAGTTTGGCAAGCTGCGCTGGTAACTTGTCTCTCTCTCTCTGCACCTGGGCCAACTCGGCAGCTAGCTTATGAATATTTCATTGGTTATGCTAGGTACTCACCGTACTCTATCTTGGTTAAGAAGGTGTGGAATATTACTAATTAAGTAATTTTCCATAGCTTAAACCACAGTCCACAATGTTATCTATAAAGATCCTAAGCGCAACCTGGCTGGAATATACCTGGTTTATTATCTTTTAGTAGGCTGATATAGACTCTGAGTTAGCAGCTCACTATAAAGACTTAGGAGTTAAGGAGTAGATATGGACTTGCTACTAATGTACTATAGTATAATATTATCTCTGTATAACCCTGTTGCTTTAGATATATATACTATTATCCTAGCCTAACTAGAAAATAAAGCATATACTTGCCCTCCACATTGCATTTGACTTTGCTGTTTGATGTGGCCACTTCCCCTAAGTTCCCTACCAGGTGCCAACTGCTGTCCATTTCGCATTTGTTTCACAAACTTCTTGTTATACCTATCAGATATGAGCTTGATATCTACAACCCCTAGGTAATGAGTTCTTGGAACAAGCGTGGGTGAGATAACAGAATATGTAGTGGAACCAATCTTGGATGCATCATGCAAGGGTTGATTGATTGAAGAAAAGAACGCATATCATGGGGCAGGTTGAATACCCCATTGATGGCTCTGATACACGGTGTTACGACAACCATAATGCCAAGGCTACCAAATTACTATAAAAAACACAAAGGAAAGTAGGTCACTCAATGTAACCCCTGTCGCGGTGGTAAGTTACTGCTCCATGTCTTAACAATCCATTAGTATGCTCCAACTCTCTTCTTATACGCAGGCTGTTCTGACGCCGTGATCTCACCTAGTGCAGAACGCACTGGTGTGGAATTCGTCAAATGGAAACCTCCCAGTCTCGCACCATCGCTCTCCTGAGCCCAGAGCGTTAGTGCGACCCAGTTCTCATCTTGATAATTCAATATTCCCTGTGGCACGTGGAACTCCATTTGGGGTCCGATATGTGGTATGAACTTGCCGAACTGATATCCATTAACATACAGTTGCACTCTATACGGCTTCGTGGTGGCGGAATTGTTGCTAAAGACGAAGGACAGCGGGATATCATGATGTTTGGGGATATCAAGACGGAAGGAGGTGGAGTAAAAGCCGATACCAGCTTCATCGAGCCCAGTAAAAGGACTGGAGATCTGCCAGTGTTCACTCGGTGGTTTAGGTTGATGCCAGCCTTGCCGCTCTGCGTAGAGGCCTCCTTCGTTCAGTGGCCCACGCGCAAGATCGATGTAGTCCTCACCGCCGAGATTACCGGTCAGTTTCCAGGAAATGTCATGTTGGTTATGACCCGAGAGGCTGTAGTCAAGAATACCCCGTGGGTTCTTCAACTGACTCAGGGGACCTCTCCATTCTTCGTCAAGACCCATTACTTCGACAACAATCGTCAAGACATAGCTGCCACCTGATTTGAGGGAGGGCAAGTTGAAGGTAGATGACTGGGAGTCAATTGAAGCGCTACCATCCCAAGACCCTATAAACATCTGGTTAAGCCAAACGGAGCTTCCATACGCAGTACCACCTTGAGTCTGCATGGTGAATGACTGCTCTAGACCATTGGCGACGAAGTGGCCGCGGTACAGCAAGGTTCCAGTATGAAAGCCGTAGTCAGATGAATAAAGAGATACAGGGGTTTTCAAGGGGGCGACGGTGTTATTGGTCGTATTGTGATTAGCACTAATCCAAGCGCTGTCGTCATAAAATGGTTGGACTTCTGGCAAGCTATTGATATACTTCCATTCTAACTTCGAAAAGTCTGGAAGAGTAAGGCTTGGGCTTGTGTACTTGAATTGCGTCGTCCAGAACCCGTTCAAATCTGTATCGTAACTAAATTTCTCGCCATTGATGAAAAGGCACTTGGCTACGTTTGGAGCTCCAATGACTTCGATGTCAGTGGTGGCGTTGAAGTCGACTGTGAGATGCAGTTGGTCACCTTGTATGTGGGCTGTGCGTACAAGGTAACCAGCTTTAACAATGATCGAGTTTTCAATGACACTTTTCGTTGTAAAATCAGTCTTGGAGGATGAAGCATCGAGCTGAGGGACCCAATAATTGTATGCAGAGTTACGATCTGCTTGTTCTTAGCAATGACACACCTGGAAGCAACCACTTCAGATCTCACCAAGGAGCAAAATCAGTAGATCTCCAACTTTGACAATGGTCCGCGAAGACGACACATCCCATGATACGATAGACTGGCCGTTCACGGACTTTGTCAGAATAGAAGACTGTTGACCACTCAATGTACTAGCCGCTGACTTCGAGGAAACTGCAATTTCATGATGCTCGCCCAACCCGCCGTAGACTATAAGCACGCTGTAGTGGTGGAACTTCTTCCATGTAAGTATCTCGGCTGTTGAGTAGAGAACGTGTGTGCCTCCAACATCGTAATCGGTGACGTGGACCTTGGAGTCGCGGCCGTTCAGAGTCAGCGAACCTCCTAATTGAGGCACGGCCAGAGTACCAGCGCTCGTTGGGACCTTAAGAGTATAGTTCGTAGAACTGGTACTGGTGTAGTCAGTATGTCTGATGACGAAAAATGAGGAGTTGTGCCCAATCAATGGAGTCACAGTGAGGTCAGTTGTTTGTGTGTATTGTGTCGTCGATGCGTTGCCAGGTACAGCAACGAGATACGATGGCGAGGCTTTGAGGAAGTTGCCAATGAGTTTGAGTGCACTGTACTTTTCACGGTTTATCTCTCGTGTTTCAGATATCGCAGCACCATAGTCGTAGCTTGAGTATCCTCCCGGATAACCGAGGTTGCCCCAGTTTGTGCCACCGTATATCTGCAAGGAAATTAATATATGTCGGTCTCTTTCGACAAAGTGGAAGTCTCACCATGTACAGATTCAAAACAGCAACCCCTGCGGCCAGGTTGTTCTTGTAGAAGACATTTTCAAACTGAGCATTGAATACAGCACTACATTTGTCGTAACCCGAGCCTCCCCAACCATCGAAGAAACCGCCTTGGAACTAGCAAAATGGTAAGAACGAGTATGCGGAAGTAAGGAAATTTCCAGGAGACATACCTCAACAAGTGAAAAAGGAGTAGACGGGCTTTGCTGCATGTGACGCTCCCGCAAATAAGTGGGCAGAGCTCCTGAAGGCCATGACGATGGGGTTTCCTAGTTTTCTTATTAGAATCCTGAGCTACATCGACTATGGAATTTACAGCCCTACGCAAGATCCAATACTATTCAAGACCGTTAGTATATTGAGGAAGTGAACGACTTGAATGCACTCACGGGTAGGCGTCATGACCATAAATATCCACAGCCCCTACTCCGGACCCGGGCAGGAAATCCCCAGCGGGCCATTGGTCGTTGCTAATGAACGGAATTACCACACCCGCTTCTCTGGCAGTGTCCATAATGTTCTGCATATATTGAGGGTCAACGGTTGTGGCGTTTTCCCACGGGGTGTACTCATTCTCGGGTTGATAGAGAATGATAGGGCMGCCGTTAGTGATTTGATTTTTGGCAATTGTACGGGCAACATTTGTCAAATATCTATAAAGAAAGCTTTTTAGTCGTGCAGCAAAATATGGAATGTCTCATATCAAGAGGTCCATACAATTCGTATGTCTTCATGTACTCAGGGTCTCCACTTCGCAAAGTCCCAGGAACTCTTGAAAGCCAGCCTGGGAAGCCGCCGCCGGAGACTTCAGCGTTGATATAAGGACCGGGCCGGGCAAGAAGATAAACTCCCGCTTGAGAGGCCGCGTCAAAAAAAGGCTGCAGATCGAACACACCATCTGCGCGATAGGTGCCCCGGTTGCCTTCCAAAAGAGCCCAGTCAACGTAAAATGAAACGGTATTGAAGCCGAGCGCTTTAACTTTTTGGAACACGTCGAGATGAAGTGATTGGACAGGAAGCCTGGAATCACAATTAGATGATTATTAGGGGATATTGACTCCTTTGAAGCGTACCGGAATGGGTGTATTTCACCCGAAAAGATCATGGCTCTCTCTCCATGGATATAGAGCGATTGATTATCCCATGTCACCTGGCTATGTCAATAGAAATTCCGTAGATGGCGCAAAATGACCATTTTCTCTTACGATATTTTGCAACAAAGCCCGCTTTTCGCCGCCCAGGTGATCTGTAATACCGTAAGAGCCAATTCGATGAGACAAAGTCCTTCCTAGGACTTGCACCGACAGACAAGCCAGAGCCGGGACTGCAGAAAGGAGCTTCATGTTTTGAGATGGCTGCAATCAACAACCACTCAAGCTACAGAGGTTTGGATTTTGGAAAGCCTTGTAGGATGCAATTTTCGCAATCCTGAAGACAACCATGTAGGATGTGTAGCAGGGTCATTACCCCGCCCTCAATCCTTAAGGGTTCATTCAATTTTCCCGATCAAGAGGTAATATTCCGCCGCCGGAAGAGGAGGGGGGGGGGGGGCGGGTTGGGGGGCGGCGAAGATTCTCAAGTCCGTCGTATTTATTTGAATTCAGCAAACCCCGTAGGCCCGGTTTCCGTAGCTCTAAGATATAAGCATGGTAGCTGGAGTGTCGGGTCAGCATGGCGTGGAGAGTGTGTATCGCGTTTTCAGATTTTCCGATCAAGAGGTAATATCCCGGCGTGGTAGCAAGTGGAATTGAACCCTGAGGCAGAAAGGATAAGCATTATTGGACAGAATGAACTCCCTAGGTAGTATTATTAGCTGTATTATTAGCCGTTCGTCTCAGGCTGAATATGCCTTCGTACAAAATCTAAAACAGCGGGTTCAACTGATAGTCGATAAAACATTACAGAATGTTCCATGACTCCTCAACAATGGTGGCAGGGTTGGATTTGATTAGCGGTTCAGTTACGCAACTCTAATATAGAGTTATATAAGGAATACCATATTCACATATAATTTTAGTAAAATTTTCTTTTTTTTTTTCTTTAGGTTGAGCGGCTTCACGGGCCTTAACCATACTAGATGCATTATATTTACTAGCTTTAGGTATATTAGGGGGTGGGAATAGCTTTAAATAAATAATAATATGTAGTTTTGATAAAATCTACAGTTCCGGTGATATCTACGGTTCTGGTGTGGCTGCCTAAGGCGCGGATATATCTCCGCATTGGCCCCACACGTTGGGGCATCTAAAGGGGCCAGCGTCGGATATCTCGCGTATCTCCCTAATGAAGGTTACATCGGTTCGTGATCGGCATCACTCAATACGAAGAAAGCCGCAATGCGAACGGCTTGCCAAGAAGGCTCAGAACGAGCGAGAAATTTCACGCCATTCAAGAAGTACACCAAGAATGTGCCGTTCAACTACTTTTCGAGAAGGCTGAGGTAAAGAAGACGCTGAGATGGAGCGCACTTTCATATACTCATAGTCCATATCCAAAACCTCTCGCCGCTGCACCTTTCCGTATATCTAACCTCGCCTTAAAATCTCCCTAATCCCATCGCCCAAAAGCATCTTCGCAAACACGGGATGAAGTAGTTCCCTCACAACCCTCGGCACCGCTGGCTCCCCAGTGAGCGGATCACATGTGAAGCCAGAATGTGTAATTATGACAGCATCCCCGTCCCGCTCCACCTCGACGCGGTCCGAAAATACCATGTGCGATTTATCTGAGCCGCCTACGTACTCGACGAACGCTTGGTTTTGTTTCGTGGCGCCGGTAGACTCAATATGGGTGGGATATAGTCTCCGTCGGATATCTGGGTTTGCCGCGCTGGAGTCGAGGAGCTGCCAGTTACCGAATACCAACGTCCCGAGGGGAAATAGCGTGGTTCTGTTAAACTGGGAGAGGGACCAGACCGGGGTTGGGAGTGTTGATGCTAGATCTTCGTCATGAAAAGCTGCCCATAATAATAATCATCCTTGTCAGATACGGTCCCTCCTAGAATTAAACCACAGACCATAGATGGGGTGAGAGTCAGGTACCGGTAAAATCTGTCATAGCCAGCCCTGTTGCACGCAGCGCCCACCGTTCCGGCGCGAACGCCCATCCGCCGAAAAAGCCTTTTGAGAAGCGGGCCAGGATCTCTTCGTCACTAATCCCGGGCTTCAGGTCGCGCAGGGGAATGCGGATGGTATAACTGTCTCCATAGACGGGCATCCCGCGCGGGTTCGCGAGGGCCATTGTGGGCGAGTTTTGGTGTGCGCGGCTTGGTTGCTTGGAAAGAGTCGCGTGGCGAGCGGGCGAAGTGTAGGCATACGTGTAGGCGGCTAGACCTGTACCAAGGGGGATGGAGAGGAGGGCACTCCAAAGTTTGCGAGAAGGCATTCTGTCGAAATGAAGAACTGAGGAATGGATTCCTTCCGGCAAGGTTGTTTGAGACGGAGCGCGAGAGCCTTTGGCAAACGGAGGATATTCTCTTCGGTTCGTACCGAGGAGGCTTTTTAAATCGTTGCGGGGTTGGAGCCGCCTCTTATACGAGCTCGTGTTGTATTGGGCTTGTGGGAAGAACCCCCTGACTAAATGTAGTAAATTAATGTACTTATCCATATTGCAGGTGGATACCTGGTTAATTATCTCAAGTAAAGTAGGCTCAGTAAGAACTATATTCGCCTTAACCTGGACTTCCAGCTTAACTGTTATTGTTGATTGTGGAAAACCCACAGGCGTTATCACCTGTATCAATATAGCTACGGGACTCACATTACAACCTAGAAAGGAGCTGGGCTGCTCCAAGGCAAGACATGGCTGTGCTAAAGCCTGATATGAATTTGTAGGTATTCAACTAGTACCCTAATTAAGGAGAAAACCCCATAGTAGATTTTCCTATCGACATAATTCTAGTGTTTAATATTAAAATCCTGAGAGCCCTGCAGATTCACTCATAATTATACTATAATTTATAGGAGTAGCAGTACTTTGAAAATACCCCTCCTATAAGCGTCCTATTATGTGGCTTAAGATACTCGCTTAAATTAGTATTGCCCAGTATGCAATTTAAGCTCAATCGAGAGTTAAATCATGCATTCAATGAAACCGAGTATGTCTTAAGCAGCGCCACCATCAATCCCCAACACCTTCCCATTAACCCATTCACTCTCGTTCGAAGCCAAGAAGCACACCACCTTGGCAATATCGATGGGATAACCGCATCGGGTCAAAGGCGACACCTGCGCCACAACCTATATCGCTAGGCTTTCGTCCAATCTGAATAACTCGCAAATGGGGACTTACATCGAGAATCTGCTGCTTGGACAAAGTGTCTGCATTAGGCAGATAGTCCTTTGCTGTCTCGTGGAGCAAATCAGTGACAATACCGCCAGGCGCGATTGCATTGACGGTAATCTTCCGGTCACCGCAGTCTTTGGCCAGACAATGGACAAACGTGTTGATGGCGCCCTTGGAAGCAGAGTAAAGCGAGCTCCCGAGCACAGTAAACGAATCTGGCGTGTTCGAACTCATCAAAATAATCCGGCCATTCCGATTGAGGTGCTTGTACGCCTCACGAGCGACGAAGAACTGTCCGCGTGTGTTCAACCCGAACACCCGATCAAACTCTTCCTTGGTGACATCGCTGAGATGACCAAATGAGACGACACCAGCGTTAGAGCAAATAATGTCAAGCCCTCCATACACTTTGACGGCTTCCCCGAAGAGTCTAATGATCTCTGGCACCTGTCTCACGTCCGCTTGGATGGCGACAGTCTCGGAGCCGAGCGACTTGATCTCTTCGACGATTTCGTCGGCTGGGCCGGACGATTTGGCGTAGTTCACGATGACCTGCGCACCACATTTGCCCAGTTCGACGGCCATGGCTGCTCCAATGCCGCGACTGGATCGGTCACCAAAGCGGCTTTGCCGTCGAGGCGGTAGGGAATATAGGAGACGGAACTCATTTCGCACCTCTCTCCTATGCGAAAGTGAGAACAACAATAGTTAATTAAGGAATACTGCTTCAAGGAGACAAAGCTACTTTCTGGATATATAGTACTTTGCTTTCCCCCCAATCCGAGTCCGGTCAATCTGTTTTGGTGTTGGTAGGGTCCGAACTTCCGGGTTAATCGTCCGACACCCGTTTCCCGAAAACACTGAAGGACGATATGGGTCAATATCGGACTTCGGGCTGATTGCTAGAGCGGAGTTCCTCCATATATATCCATACATTCGCTCGTCTCGAAATCATTATCAGGTCTAAACAGACTTATCTTTCACTGACACACCGAATTAAGATGCCAGCCCCCGCTCCCATTCAAGCAGCAACCTTGCAGCGCTTCATCCTGGCCTGGAAGAAATGGAATGCCCAGGAATGGATCTCCACCTTCTCCGACGATTTTGAACAGGTCACCCTCCCTGTCGGCCAAGGCATTCCCATTCAACACGGGCTGGGGTTGAACTTGTCTTGTCCGCCCTTGTTGCGACGGTCAAGTCATACGAGGTAGATACCTAGCGGGGTTTGATTTAACAGGACATGCTAATTGAGATAGCTTACAATCCGCCATGTCATCCATGACCCGGGGAATAACAAGGCTGCTATATACGCTGTGTCCAAAGGAAATCTTCCGTGGGGAGATTGGAATCTGGAGTACTCGGCATTTGTGACTTTTACTGAAGATGGGGAAAAGGTAGCCAAGGTGGAAGAGATGCTCGACACGGCGTTCTTGCAGGACTTTAGGCCGAAATATGAAAAGTACTTGCAGGATCATGGGTGCCCTGTTGCTGTCGCTGCGCGAGGGAGTTGAACCTTTTTTATGCCCTAACCAAGATTGCGTTATTACGGCTGGTATGTAGTTATAGATCCATCAAGGGCTCCTGCGCTACATGTGCCCTCACGTAGATCTGAGGAACTTGCTGACTACGAGAAAGACATAAAGACTGACATGGACAGCGGCAACGCCGAATTTATGACAGCGCAAACCCTAGGTACCATCTATCAACCCTAATTCTCGCCATTCTCTCCACTCTGGCCATTCCCGCCATTCTCCCCAAAATTCTCCTCCCCATCGGCAAACACCTGATCGTAGTCAAACTCAGTCCAACTGATCTTCGGACACACGCCGGCGAACTTCCATTCCCCCTCCACCTTCGTATACCACGTCGTGGCAGTTCCAGGCGCGTGGCCCTTCACTGCCACCTCTTTCAAACTGTCATCGGTATACCGCTGATGCACCACGCGCAGCTGGTGTTGGCCCACGATTTGGTCATCGCTAACCTTTTCCCACTTACTCAACCTGACCAGGTGCTGCTCGTTTCCCAAGCAGCGCGGGTCAGAGGCCATAAGAATGAATTCGTCTCGGGGCATGGCTTCCCAGATTTTGTCAAGGAAGGAGCGATAGTCGATCATTTTTTCCCCGTCAGTCAAACCTGAGCTCTTTGCTAAGTGGGAAACCAAAGACGTACTCTAAGTGTGGGGGCCACGGATTTCTTAAGCCGCTCCAAATCTCTTGTGTCGTAGCTGTCGGCCCATTCGAAAAGGGCGCTTTGGCAGCTTGTTACTTCTGGGTATTGTTAGAAATTATGCCAAACGTAAAAGGGACCACCGTATCTTCGAAGGTAGGAGTCTTCGCCATTGTGAGTATAGAGGTGAACAATGTGCTGTTGACGTATTGCTTCGAAATGTACGCGCACATTCATTTATGGTATTTACCATAGTCGAAGCAAAGGCCGAACGCCTTTCCTTCTACGCCGTCATGTCCGAACCCCGAATGACCGCCTCCGGCCGGAAAAGAATAATAGAAAACGACATGAAGAACTCAGGAAACGTAGGGAACTCCATGAATTACATTGCATAGCACTGCCTCCGCCATGGCCAGATATGCTGTCCTTGGCGCGACAGGTAGCTGCGGCACCTCGCTCATCGACAACCTGCTGCGCATGAGTGACGCAAACATCAAGGCATACTGCTGCAATAGGGCCGAGCTGATCTTAAATGTTCTGAGATAGCTGACAACGAGCGCGTACGCGTCTTTAAAGGGAGCATCTACGGCATTGATCTTCTGTTGGAATGCGTCCGCAACACTTGAGCCATCTTCCATGTAGTGATGACCAACGATAACATCCCGGACTGCCATGTCGGCCTGGACCACGGCAACGAGCAGCGCCCTGCTGAACTACTGTGAGCATTGTTCTATTTGAGATATATAGACTATATATGATCACGACTAGTACATACGACCATAGGGTGTGGAAATCAGGGCCTCCCGTCCGCTCAGCCGTACTTAAGCCACACGCCGGCCAGTTAGTAGTTGGGTGGGTGAACATCAGCGAATCCTGGCTGTCGTATGTTTTTTGAATGAACCCAGAAAAGAGATAAAAGGCACGCCGCTTGTACCCAGGGAATTTTGCATGTATCTAGGGTTATGACCTGTGAGAACAAATCGTGACATTTTGCCCAATTGATAGTCCAAACTATCTGTGTACTGGTTCTATCACCGCGGTTCCCACTCCAACAGCTCAGAAAGGAGGGGGGAAGAAAATAAAAGTAGAAAAAAAAAGAAAAAAAAAATCTTTGAGAAGAAGGAAACCTTCAAGCAAGTGACCAGAGAAAGAACAATGGAAAGAGGAAACGTCAGCCTTTCATCATAGTTTCAGTAGTGAAGCATGTCTAAAATTTTGGCGGACAGGTTTCGGAGACGCTTGCGCACATTGCCCTCGATCTGCTCGAATAATGAGTTGTGAAACGGATACATGATTTCCATACATGAAGGCAAGTCCGCACAGTTGTCATTGGAGACCGTGCTCGGGGTCCATGATGTGTTACCCTCGCGTTCGCCGTAGAGTTTGAATCGGTGGGAAATGGTATTCACCAAACGCTGGACGAGATGAAGTTGGCTGAGGATCTCTTGCGCAGCCATGCGTGTTTGTTTCTTGCCTTCTCCCGCGTAGCCGAGTGGGGCCGTGCCGCCGGGAGGAACTTGTTGGGTTTGGTCAGAATGTGAAGAGACGAATGCGAGTCAGCGACAGAATCAGTCATGGTCATCGGAGCGTCCCAGAATGGACTGTTGGTGTCGAAACTTGGGAGCTGTCGTACGATAGCGGCACAGCAGCCCGGGCCTTTCGGGATTTCGACGGATAGGATGGCGAGAAGATACCCGTCCTCGGAGCATCCGCATTGTAGGATATCGTTGAGGGTCTGCACGATCATTGCATTGCGGGCGACTATCGACTGAACGGTCGGAGATTCGCCCGGGCAGGGTCCTTCTTGTGCAGTGGTGAGGCGCGACGCGGGGGCTGTGGTGGGGAAATATGTCAAGAGGCCTAAAGTACGGCCGATGGAGCAGCACGCTGACCCCGTGTTGGGCGCCTCGGGGATCGATGCCTGGTTGGTCGACGACTCTTGTGGAGGGTCGACAGAGGTTAGACACAGTACAACTGCGGGAATTTAGCCGGTGGGGGTGACCTGAGACAACTCTGATCCGGATTATTTCTGTCTCACACCGTTTTCTTGTTATCAAACCTGATCGACGTCGCCAGTGGCCTCGACGGGGGTGCGGGGATGGAAGGGTTCATTGGTGCGATATTCTACGAGCACAACGTCGCGCAAGCCACGATGATCAACCAGACATGATTGGCCATACCTACTTTGTCTTACTCTCTGGATTTTCCTGGTCGTAAGCCCTTTCTGACATTCCGTGGCGGGATCGAGCACGTAATGGAGGCTGCATGGCAATAAATTCGTGCCAGTTCTTGCCTTAGCTTGATCCTGGCAAGATCCTCCGCAGGAAGGACTAGCCATTCCCCGTCGGAGAACATGGCGGTGGGGATGTGACAACAGGGAAGAAACACATTGACCACTTGATGCTGGAAATTCCTGCGACTGTGAAAATACCTAACTGGTATGATGTGAATGTGATGATTTATGCACTGCGACTGATCGGTGGCGTTACTGTTCCTTGAATGGTGAAACATTGCCCCAATAGAATTTGGCGATGTCAAATCGTCATATCGTAAGGATATCGAATACCGCATAGTAGTGATATGAGCATCATATAGTGGGCATATTAAATGGTAAGTAGTAGGATATTAAATACTACCATACCTAAGTATATAGTTCCAATATGCGGTACTAATAGTGGGGGTAGACTGGTAGTGGATATGGGTTGATTCGCGACCTGTTGACTGTTCAACACACCCACATATCTAACTCACCCATTACGAATAAGCATATGGCTAACCAGAGTGGGGACTGCAGAATCAATACCAGTACACCCTTAATTCATTGTATGACATTGCAAGCGGTGCAAACTTCATCGGCCAGACCTGTCTCATTGGAACCGATTCAACCTCTGGCCAGGTCTTTTATACTGATAATTGGAACGTGATTGTCCGTGCCGATAGCTGCTAGGTTGATCATGTCCTGAGCACTTTAGCTAGCAGGCTGTTCGTGCGATGGCCTGCTGCAATGCTCGAATTCTACATGTTATAGTGCGGGACGGGGTTGTTATTGGTTAGGTGGAGTGGCATGGTTACTAGGCTATAACAGGTTTATCTTTATACAAGTCACAGAACCTACTCCGTACGTACAAAATATCGTTGTCATAAGGAATTTACTAGACTACCGGTTAAATAGTTCGGGGATCGGTAGTAGTCTAAGCTGTGCCAGTGTACCCTAAGGTGCTGGATACTGCTAGCACCCTGCAGCATTTTTCCTTTTTCTTTTGCCTATTTCAAAACAGTAACTGAGAAGTGGATAAACAATAGCACTCCCAGCGGCATTGGACGTGGGCAATTCCAGACTCGTGATTGTTCCTAGTCTTGTTGACCGTTGCCTTCTTTCTTCCTTTGTGTTGTCCGCTCTGTGACCGCACATACGATTTCCACATAATGAAGTATTTCATACACTCTTCTCGCAGAATTGAGATGTCCAATTTGAATACCAGATACTCTAATGTACAAATTGAATCACCGGCTCTCCGGGACGTATAGAATCGCATTATCTCTACTCGGATTATGTTTACCCCATCTACCCGTATATCCAAAAGAACAGATGCCCGCAGCCTACCCTGACACGTTCTTCTTACCCTTGGGCATCCTCGCCACCCAGTACAAGAGCATCGCCGCCGCAACGTTGAAAGCAACATATGCCCACATGATGCCAAAGTTGCGCCACCTGGTCTCGTACTCCGCATGAATAGCCGCTAGATACACATTCGTCTCCTTGACCTTGCAGTACTGGCAGTTGGCCGTAGCACCCGATTCCAGCAGATACCCACCCGCCGCGGAGATATGCTCAGTCATGTACTCGCCACACGTCTGACCGGCGGGCGGATCGAATGTGGTGAACTCGTTGCTCGCGCAGGTCACGTTTACATTAGCGAGGCCCGTCGAGAGGACAGCTGAGACATAGTACGAGAGCGGCGAGGCGCGGTACAGGAAGATCCAGATGCGGGGCATCTGGTCCGGCGAGGCGAGGACGCCGCAGAAGAAGAAGGCAAGCACGAACATGAAGTTGGCGATATTGCCGCCGTCGTCGGCTGAGCCGGCGAACGAGATGCAGAAGTGCGCGAACGTGGACACCCACATCAGGAACACCCAGAAGAGGAGCAACATCAACACGCCACGCTCGGGGCCTTGGTCCGCAGCGTCAGCGTTTCTGTAGAAGCCCACGGGGAAGTAGAACAGCGCCCACATAAGCAAGGAGGCGACTGTGTACCAGGGTATCTCGGTTAGGATTTGGCTGAGCATGAAAATCTTCCAGCTGTATGTTTTGGCGGGCCTCTCGCGGGCCTCGTAGAGCGAGCGCTGCGTGATGAAGTGGGGGAACTGCTGGTCTACCAGCTGCCCGACGATACTCATCAGCTCGAAGATTGCGAACATCTGGTTCTGCAGGCCCTGGATGCTTAGTGGGGAGTTGAGGAAGACCAGGCCGATGAACAGGCAGGTGGCGGTGCAGAGGAGGAGCTTGGAGTAGATGTACGATGGTGTGCGCCAAGTCTGTTGGAATGCGCGCTCCGTCACCACAAGGAACTGGCGCCAGAGGGGTGTCGCAAATTCGTCGTATGAAGAGGAATCGTTGTTGCTGCCACCGGTGGACAAGTCTGGCGGGTTCTTGGAGCGCAGCTGGGCGAGTTCTCTCTGGACAGTGCGGTATTCGGGGCTGGAGCGCCACGTTTCGTGCCAGTCGACCTCTGAATAGCTGCCGGGTACGGTGCCGATAGCCTCAAGCATCCACTCGCCTGGGTTGCCGCCGGGTGGGCAGGGCTTAGCACCATTGCGCTCGAAGTAATCGATGAGGGTTGTTGAACTGTCTCCGATTTCGCCTGGACGGGTATGTTAGCCGCACTCGGTTTGGAGATGACAGTCATAATCTGTTGCTGACCCCCGAGATGGGAACAGGACATACCGAAATAAACAGTCTTGCCCCCCTCAGCAAGCAAGAGCAGGCGATCAAACCGTTGGAATAACATCGCAGAGGGCTGGTGGATGGTGCAAAGGATCGACTGGCCCGCTTTGGAGAGCTTGGTCAGTAAGTCTAGGATAGCCCAGCTGGTCTGGGAGTCGAGGCCCGACGTCGGCTCGTCAATGAAGCAGCTATCCACGCGACGTGCCTATCCCACAATGGGGACAGACGCAAGACACTTAGTCAGTAATTTGCCTGGGGCCACAGTAGTTTGCCTGAGGTCACAACTTACAGAAGCGGTGGTTTAGCAGCCAGCTCGATGCCAATCGTCAGGCGCTTGCGCTGCTCAACGTTCAGGCCTTCCCCTGGCACGCCAATAACAGCATCGGCATACTCCTGCATGTCGAGCAGCTGAATGACCTCGTCGACGTAGGCCAGTTTGTCTGCCTTTGGGACGCTCTCTGACTGGCGAAGGAGAGCGGAGAAACTCAGAGCCTAAACAGAACGGTAGTGGTTAGTTGACTTGCATGCAAAAAGGAGTGCGGCTGCTGGACTTCTGAGAGACTCAACAGACCTTGCACTCACCTCACGAACCGTACTCGTCTCGAGATGCAGATCTTGCTGTTGTGCGTAGCCAGTCTTGCGCTGGAAGCTCTTGTCGCGGAGTTTTCCATCCACCAACATCTCGCCAATGAGGACGCCCACACCGGCGCGGCGATCAGCAAGGCAATCCAACAGCGTGGTCTTGCCAGCTCCAGAAACACCCATTAGGGCCGTCAAGGTTCCAGGCTTCACCCAGCCATCGACATTATCCAGAATGCGGCGAGGCTTGCCCTTGATCTTGATGTCGTAGCACACATTGCTCCAGTGGAACACGCTCGTGGAGCCCTGAAAGCCTCCCTCCTTGCTCAAATCGTAGCCATTGCCCGGCCTCTCCAGCAAACCTGTTACCGCGCCCGAGGCCAACCCCTCAATGTCCTGACGGCGCTTGCTGGCAGGTTTGGGGACGCATCCTCGACGAAAAACAAGGATCTCTCCCTTCGACTTCTTTGCTGTGACGTACTCGCTGGCCACGAAATACACGATATGGTTAAAGATCACCATGGCGATGATGATGCCAACGTTGCGCCACTTATGACTGTGGTAGTAGCTGTACGCTGAGTTGATATACGCATCGCCGCCGACGTAGGATTGACCCGGTACGGCACCGATGGCGTCACAGGCAACGGTTGTCGTACCGGGAGTTCCATAACTGGGGATGTATGATGAACAGGTGAAGTTACGGGAGTGGTACTCGTTCACCATCAGGGCTTCGTAGCCGTACGCGACGGGGTTTAGGTAGTTGATCCACCGACACCACGACAGCATGTAGCGAATCGGGACCACGAAGCCGGTGAAGACGAGCAGAGCAAGCATCAGAATTGAGGCGGGCACCATCGCTTGTTGTTCTGTTCGAGACAGCGCGCCGCTGAAACATGTTAGACACCAAAACCCCTTTGTTCGATGCGCAACTTACATGAATCTGAAGATCCCAGACATGGCCAGAACAATGAGAAAGACCACCAGCAGGTAGAAGAAGAAGTTCCCAGTATGCCGGTTCAGGTTCGTCATGAAATAGAACACCAAGTTGAAGGAAACGGTGCCGGTAATCTTCATGGGCAAGTCAACTAGGACAGAAGCATATGATTCAGCCGAAGGGTGGTAAAAGGCGTAGCGGGCCTGTTTTTCCACAATGGGCCGTTGCGCGTACAGGGTCATGACCTCGAGGATAGAGGCGAAGGCATTGAACAGGATAGCCATGAAGAGAACAACAGCCCGTCCGTAGAATGACGCCGTTGTCTGGCCCATATTGTAGAACAAGGACGACATGATGAGCGCCATAATGACGTTCCCGATCATGACCAGATAGACGGGCCGGGATCTGCCCAAAACCGTCTCCATCCTCGCCACATACAGAGCTGAACCTGCTGAGAGTATGTCAGGGTATATGGCGATTTCAAACGCTGACCCTTGGCCTGGTGCGCCTTCTTGAGCTGTCGATAAGCCAGGGCGTCCGGCCCGTCAATCGGATGCTGAGCCTTGTAATCCTCAATCTCACGCCGTAGAGCCTCGTACTCCGGACTCCCTTTCCAAGCGGCTGCGAACTCAGCGGCCGTCCGCGGTGGGTTGCAGCCAGGACGAGGGATGTGCTCCGCTGGAAAAGCCATGGATGTGAGAAAGTCGGGCGTTGTCTGCCGAGCCGGACACTCAAACCCCAGATTGATGAAGTAGTCCTTGGCCCAGGACGCAGGTCCGAAGTAGATCTGTTGCCCTTCGTAAATGACCAGAGCCTTGTCGAATAGGTTGTAGGCGCTCTGAGGTGCCTGATACATCGATACAGCGCATGTCTGGCCGAATAATTCCGACTGCAGCCGGAGGGTCTTGCAGAACTCAACCGCGTTGGCCGCGTCCAGGCCGCGCGTTGAGCTAGATTTTGGCAGCCAGCAGTCAGCATTTGCTTGTGCACAGCAGAGAAGTCACTTACTTGTCCCAGCACTGGAATGGGGCGTTGGACAGCGTCGCCTCCGCAATCGTGACACGTTTGCGTTCGCCCCCGGAAAGTCCGCGTACGAACTCGTCCCCAACTTTGGTATGAATAGTGTGAGTGATTCCGTACATGGCCATAACGACGTCGCGAAGATGTTCGCAGTATCTATAAAGAAGATGGGCTTAGTGTATCTCAAACTAGGACACTTGAGATGGAAGCAACTTACTGTTTGCGAGTGGTGCCTGCTGGCAGCTCCCTTTGGCAGCGAGCGTACGAGGCAAAGGTCAAGGTCTCGCCAACGGTCAACATGGGAAAGTGGACATCGATCTCAGCAGTATAGATAGCATCGCCTCGATGCGCAGTGTGCATCTGCTTGTCCGAGATGCCTTGATAGTTGAAGTACGAATTCCGGTTGACGTAGATACCATTCCGATCGCCCGAGATGGTTTTCAGAAAGGTCGAGCAACCGGACCCAGGAGGACCCAGGACCACGCACATCTCTCCTGGACGGATGATGCCGTCAAACTGCTGCAGGATCTCCACTCGGGTTTGGCCTGATGTGCTGGTGCTGGGTAAGAGACGACGAGCAATCATTCCCGGCAGGGCTAGCCAGATATTTGCGACAGTCTTCTGAAAGTCCATCGCGCTGCTGTAGCCAAAGACGCTCAAGTCCTGGAAACACAAGCCGACTCGACGGAAGTCCTGACCGCGCTCCTCAGTAATCCTGGCAACATTCTTGGCCCACACTCGTGCATTGAACTTGTGGCCGGATGGGTTCAGTGGGGAATCCGGGTCATCGCTGCCGATGATAGGCTCGCCGGCAGAGTCGTGGGAGCTGTTGCGGGTAAATTCACGGGCGAGCTCCTGCACGGTGGAATGCCGCGACTCCATCGATTTCGGCGGGTCCTTTGCTCCAACATAGCCGTCGTCAGTAAACCCTTCAGTCGCGTGCTCCAGTCGGCTCTGCTGGTTTTGCGTCCCATTGGGCCCGAGATGGGCCAATGCCGTTGCGGTCAACATAATACTCTGGCGACGGTATGAGAACCGAAGCCGGATCTGAGGGCAATCGTGTTGAATGGAAGACACCCAGCCGCCGTGAGAGGAATCACTTTAATAGGCATTCGGACAAGGCCGAGCTGATGAAGATGAGCCGGCAATAGGGGGGAACCATGGGGATCTTGCACGCCGCCAGGCCATGGAATCTCCTTTGTCGTTCACGTCTGTTGCTTGTCCCGCACACTTCGGCCGGAGGACTTCGGCCGAGGCGGAGAAAGTTTGGATCCCATTGTCCAAGTCCAACGGTGTCGGCCGAAGCGGACATCACAAGCCATCATGACGGACATAAGGCTCTATTATTAAACTCTGCGCTCGCCGTCACTGTCTTGATGGGCTTTGGATAAGGTTCAGGGGCCGCTTACGTCCGTTGGAATGACCAGAAGCTCGGAATATTACCCTTTGATCATCCCCCCTCGTATCAGGCTCCATTGGCCGACGGCTCACTGTCCAACATTCGTCTACTCGTTTGGCTTGGCAGCAGGTATGGAATCTCACGCAAAGCCCGAGCTTGTCCAGACTCAAGTCTCAAGTGTCAAGACAAGCCTTCCATGAAAGGGATGTTGTATGGGTCCAACTAGGTTCATTCAAACATTGTAAGGAGAACGGTGAGATGTCATGCTGACAAGGTCTAGTGAATATCATTAACGACGAGCAAAGCTTCAAGGCCAAAAATATACCTCACTTCGCGCTGTCCGAAGGGTCTCATGATCCAGTTGGCTGATTAAGATACCCAGGATCATTAGGCAATGACATATCTATCCAGGGAAAAGGCAATGGAGGGTGCTCTTAGGGATACTGGGCTTGCTCCAGAGGAAGAGCTGAACAGCTGGCCTTCAATCTTTCAACATGGACTGGGAGCTTTACTATACCGTATCTATGGGCACAGATAGCAGTCACAGTCATAAAGTGGCAGATCAGGGTTTGTAAGAGTGGCTATACTGTGGTCAAGATGGCGCACTCCCCGGTCCAGAAGTATGGGGACTTCCCAATGCACGGTGAATGCGCGGAGAACTAGTACTAGTACATTTATTAATACCTCCTTTTTCTATGGTTCTGAGATCTTAGTTACCTACTCTTCCATTTTTTCGTGCTTCTTAACAAGTATCATGTAACATCCATCAGGTCATCTATAAGTGTATCATTCCTAATGGCTGAGATGGCTGCATTATTAATCCATCCCTAAGCATACATATCCTGGCTAGCGTTCCATTAGATGATGGCCGCGTTGTAGGATAGGTATCCTGTGTGTTGGTTAATCTAAATGGCAGTACTTCGGGGACGGCCACGTCCTGGGGTCTGCTCACTGCGCTACAACATGCAAATTTGTGAAATGAAGCGTCCATCCACAAGCGCCAATGCCGCTGAAGCTGACAAGAATGGTAGCGCCAGATATGGCGTAGAGATCAGCGAGTACGCGTTGCCTTTATACTCTGTCTGTAAGCAAGCTTTGGAGACCTACCAGGGACAAAGGATAGATTAATTTGACCGAGACAGTGGGAGATATATGCCGTCCACCTTGACATGTTTCGACATGGCGGCTGTAGTCAAGCGCATCGACGAGTACCTCGGAGCCGCGCCGGACAGTCACCCAACGACTTCACTATCACTAGCGGGAAGAAGGACACGGACGCGGAGGAGGTGAACCTGTACATCATGCGCGACGTCCTCAGTTGGTGGGTTCATTAGGGCGGAGCACTGCGGCCGGGGGACTACTGGAAGCAGATCTACGTCGCCTTCGCTGCCATCCCGGACGATGTCCAGATCCCTCCCAATGCCTTCTTGGATGGCTCGTATCGGTATCTAGGCCACGCTTGGGACGACTGCAGGTAAGGGTTTCTGGACGAGGGCAGGCCGCCGGCGGAGGTCGAGTTCGTCGAGATGTGTCTCTGGCGGCAGATGCTCACCCAGTACTTTGAGAAGGTGGACCCGGAGGTATACCGGCTGCTCAAAGCCAAGACCACGCTTATGATGCAGTACCGGGTGCACACGGGCAACACGCTCGGGTGTGCGGCGCTGATCCTGGAGACCGAGGGCCTGGTGTCCAGAGGAGTGGAGGACAACGCGCTCGAGGCAGCGTCCATAGCGCAGTCTCTGAGCATGGACATGGCCAAGGAGGCGCGCTGGGGATCCTGCGGGGCGAAACGACGGAGACGGTGGCGGGAAATAGGGTACAGCTCAAGAGGGAGCTGCGCTGGGTTTATGTGCGCTGCATGGAGTATCTGGGGACGCTGCCCAACGCGCACTTGCTGAGGCGCTTTGCTTCCTTGGGGCTCCATTATGTTCCCATGATGGACCGGTATCTCGACCGTGTGCGTGGCAACACCCGGTTCCCCATCACGAGGGCCAAGGCGCGCATCCTCGAGCCGTTCATCAACCGAGCATACGTCCGTGAGGGATTGAATCCCGATGGACTGCTTTTCAACAAGATGGATGGGATTGTGGCGATCAAGGTGGCTGGGGTAAATCGGTTTAACAGGGTGAATGGGGTGAATGGAAGCATCCCTCAAGTAGTTTTATTTCTTGCCATCCTTGATACATGATTTAACTCGAATGCTTTTGTTTTACAGGTTTCGTACCTACAGTAGTAACAGTCCTGGCCTCACAGAGAAACCATGGCTACCTGCAATGTATTTCCGTATGAGCGAGGTCAACTTACACCAGCCCAGGTTGTCTGCACCATGTTCAAGCCCGGTCCAATGACCAGGGGGGTTTGCAGGATTAGCACTTGGGTTCTCCGGACGTATAGCCATATTAGGCAGTCCAGTGACTCCAGTCCGCTGCTTCGGCCGAGCGGCTTTAAGAGACGGACATATGCCGCTTCGGCTTCTTCCTTAATGTCCGAGACCTGTCTCAGGCCATGACTGCGTCAGACCATAGTGCGCGCACACCTTTCCAACATTTCCCCTCTGCCATTGTTATGGTGACATGATTCGGCCGAATAAAACACACAGAGAAGATTGTCTTGTTTCAACCATTTACGACTGCTATGGAGAGTCAGCCACACCCACAGCCGCAGCCACGGAGACCCCAGCGCCGACGCCGAAGACCAGCACTCTCTTGTCGGGAATGCCGTCGCCGCAAGATCAAGTGCGATCACAATAACCCTTGCGCGCACTGTTTGCGTCACAAGACCCGATGTGTATACAAGCCCTATACAGATGGCCTTGATGACAGGGCCATCCCCCGGACTAACCAGCAGCATGATTTACCCGCCAATTCACCGCTGCGCCAAACTGCAAGCCCCCCGCCGTCAGACAGCTCGGCTCCCCGACAGCTCGCTCAGGCTGGGGACAGGGACTCGGATAACATCAACGGATCCATCTCCGTGCCTCTCCAGGGCAGCAACTCATCCACACCCTGCGGCACACCACTGGCAGCGGCAACCGCGGCGCAGACGGTCTCCATACGGGCTCCTCTTGGCCGCAGTGACCTGCGACAACCACTGCCGGACCAGGGCCCGGTTGGGGAAGCCACTTTCCGTGATCTTCTGTTTCGGATACAGCGGCTGGAAGAATCTTCAGCAGGCGGATCTCGAATCAGCGACAGTCCTCTCCACGGGGCCAATGCACGATCCGAGGCGAGCGCGGTCTCTTTGGCACCTCCGCTGCCGGCCGGGTCGCAAGAGTGGCAAGCTGTCCTGAACAAGTCCAGGGATTGGGGCCGGAGTCGTTGGATGGGCGGGGCTAATGAATTCACCGCCATCATTGCCTGCTACAGTGAGATCATGGGCAAGAGTAGCAAGGACGGCTCATTTCAAGGCCCCGAGGCCTCTGCGCTGATCTCCCAGGCCGGTGACTTCCTCCGGAAATGCAAGAACAGAGCGAGGAGCATCAAGACCAGCCGGCCTACCAGAGGTCTCCCGTCGCCGGGCTTCGGAAATGCCCCCCCTTCCCGGGAGATGGCCGATGCCATGGCCAACCTCTACTTGGAATCATTTGAATCGACGTATGTACCTATCACCGAGGGGGTTTTCTGGGGGCTACTAACGCTGAGAGACATTTCAGGTATCGGATACTTCACCTCCCTACCTTCTGGGTCGAGTACCAAAGATATTGGGACAACCCTGAAGGTGTTGCACCTAGTCTACGCCTCAAGGTTCTCCTCGTCATTGGCATAGGATCAAGTCTGTATAATTATGAAGACAGAGCTGCAGCTCTTCGCAATATAGATTTGGTTCAGCAATGGATCTACGCTGCTCAAACCTGGCTGTCCGGGCCGTTGGAAAAGGACCGCCTGGACATCTCTGGGCTGCAGATATACTGCTTGAGTATCCTGGCCCGGCAGACCTTCTCAATCGGCGGCGATACGATATGGATCTCGATCGGATCGCTCATCCACAGCGCCATGCAACTCGGGTTGCACCGGGACCCCAAGTATCTCCAAGCTATATCGGTGCTGCAGGCCGAACTGCGCCGGAGGCTTTGGTATACTATTCTTGAATTCATCGTCCAGTCGTCCCTGGATTCGTGGATGCCGCCGAGGATCTCCTTTGATGAATTCGATACCGAGCCGCCCTCCAATATCAACGACGATGTGCTCGACGAGTCAACGACCGAACTCCAGTCATGCCCAAAGGGGATCTTGACCGCAACGTCCGTCCAGCTCGCCTTAATCGACACGCTGTCCGTCCGCCTGCAGATCGTGCAGCTCCTCAACGGCCTCCATTCCGAACTCTCTTACGACCGTGTCCTCTCGCTAAGCTCGGATCTGATCGACGCGCTTCAGGCCTGCAGTCGCTGGGTGAAGGATGGCGACGGGTCAACCCCGTTCCACCGGAACCTGCTGGACTACTTGATCCGCCGGTTCATGATCCCCCTGCACTACTCCTTCAGCAACCAGGCGCGCACCAACCCGCTCTTCCACTACTCGCTCAAGCTCAGCCTCGACGCCGCCCTCGCCATGGTCTCTCCGGAGCCGGACCACGGCTTTGCCCGGCTGATGGCCACCGGCGGTGGGGTCTTTCGGGAGGGGGTGCGATGCGCCACCTCGGCCATCAGCCTCGAGCTGCTCGCGCACGTCGAAACCCAGCGCCTCAACGGCACACTGCACCGGACCCGCCAGTACCGGGACTTCCTCAAACAGGCCGTCCGCGACCTCATCTCGCTGTCGGAGGAACGCATCCGCCAGGGCGAGACGAACGTGAAGAACCACATGTTTCTGAGCATGATCCTCGCGCAGGCCGAAGCGGTGGAGGCGGGCGTCTCGGTTGAGTTGCGGGTTGGCCGCGCCGCGAGGGATAGCTTGGAGCTGTGCAATACTCTGCTGAAGATGAGGGAGGATACCGGGTCCATGCCGTCGCCTGACGATGCGGGACTGGGGGCGGCGGGGATGGAAGGGGGCCAGGGGATGGGCTTGGAAGGGTTTGGACCAGCCTTTGGGTGGGAGTCTTTCTTTCCGGACGTGGGCCTTGGTCATTGCTGGGGGTTTGGGAACTTGGATAGTTAGCCTATCGTCGGTCTGGTCCTTTGCTTTGGTTTCAGGGGTGTTTTGGTTATCCTGTCTTTTTCTTATCCAGTCACATGTAAACCCAGACTGAACTATACAGAAGAGAGTTTCATAGTGTATCTATTGCTCGCAAATCTGAGAAATACTTCTCTACTCATTCAAGAAAGCCCATCTCCTTCCAAGTCTGAACCAACCGTCGAATCAATCTCTCACTCACCGGTCCCAACTTCGCCAACGTAGGCGAATGCTCCCTCGCCCTGGCCGTTCCCATCAACAGGCCCCCACAACTCATCCGGATGAAATTGCTATCCAAGAAATCAAGTAGCAGGTACTAAGATTAGGGCAGGTAACCTAGCAGGAATTAGGGTAGGGAGATACTAAGCAGCAACCTAGACCCCAAGATTATCTAGTAAGAGAAGTGGTGCGGCCTTTATAGGAAGCAGTGCACCCAGCAAAGCCGACTAGGTAAGCTAACCATAAGAGGTACACCCTAGTTTCGCAGCTACGCCAGCGGATTGGGATGCTGTGATAGGCACAGTCAGATGTAGCGCAATAAGATAAACGGAATGATACCTGGATTGCCCTTACCTAATGGCTAGGGAAGGCAGTCGTGGCCTGATGCAGTGGTCGGAATGGGGGGGGCCCCGCAGGCATAGGGAGGCGTCCCAACCAGGACTGTGAGATCTGTCTAGTAGCCTTGGTACACTAATGTACTGGGGGTTAGCCGTATAGTGGTAGTGCGCAGTGTGATAGGTTGGTTCAAGGCAATCGACTTTTAGTATATGGTATGAAAAGGAGTGAGACTTTTATGTTTTTTAATAATCTCCTCAAAGGAACTTAAGTCTTAACTAGACTAACACTATTAAATAACAAAATATAAAAAAATGAAAGTGGTGTCAACACTTGACCATAAAGTGCTCTGCCTAGCATGCCGGAGACAATAAATTCGATGGGACTAAGAGTTGTAATCAATGATCTCGTTGCAGGGGAAATAGTAAGGAACCTCATCGTGGCTTGACGACCCTCTCCAGTACCAATAGTTCTCACGAGCTTCCCAGTAGCGGCACATGGGGATATCAACGTAACCAGGGGCGCTGACGTCCGACTTGCCAATACCAGCAAAGGTGTTGCTATAGTTGGTGCTGTTCCATATGCTCTGGGACTCGTCGGAATTGGAATTCTTTCAGTTGGCGTTGTAGGTATTGACGGCACTGCCGATGGTTAGCAGATTGGTCAAATAATGAGTACAAGAAGGGAGCGTACCCTGCAACAATGTCTTCGATCGTAATGTTGCCCCAGAATGAGCCGTCAAGAGCGTCAGTGCCAGGAGGTGGACGGAACGCGTGGCAATAATGGCCCAAGCCTTCATGGGGGCTGTCGACACAGTTGTGCCTCGGTTTTGTAGCAGTTACAAGAGAATACATTCGATCATTTATGCACACCCGCGAGGTGTCGTAGTCTGTCAGAGCACGAGAGCCAAAACCTTCCGGGTTTGTGTCTTTCGACTCCTGGTCGAGGGCGTCTTCGCAATTCATCGTCGAGTCAATCACACTAGATATTGACAACGGGTGAGTACGCGGGTACCCTCGAGACGATTCAACTACTGCAGAGACTTACAAAGGATTTATATCGCCGATTGCGAGACGCCAGGCCTGTGGGATGAGCGATAGCGTAGAGTGACCTTTCTACCGAGGCCTTGAGGTCGGTTATGGGCAATAATTGGGTATCGTTGGGAAGGAGGAATGTTCCCCCAGCGATCATTTTCCCCAATTGGCTTATTCCATCGCTGGTCCCGGAGAATAGGCTGGACTGCATCTTTCCCGTGGCATTATCCCAGGCTTCGATTATAGTCACGACCTGGTGCTTGAGTTCCTCGTTGACGACATACTCTTCTGGTTTACTATTATGCGATGAAATGTGTCAGCTCTTTACGAAAGCCAAACAGTTGTGTGTTGAGATGGATAGGCACTCGACAAGGTCTTTTATTTTTTCAAAAGCCGAGTCCGCCATCTCATCAGCGTACTCTTGTGCATTCGAGAAGACTTCATTTGCTTTATCATCATCAATCTTTTGCATGACTGAACAGGTGTTGTTAGCTGTGTGGGATGGATGAGCTCTCAGATTAGCAACTTACCCTTTTCCCACTCACCAAGGTGCGATACTGGGCGTTGACGGCCGGGCGATTCGCCTCCCCGGTGGGGTCTTTGCAGGGGATGAGAGTCGACAGGAGAACGGTCACGCCGCTGATTGACTGGAATATATCCTCGATGGGCACCCTCATCCGCTCGCCGGCACCCGCAATATCGCGGTTTTGCAGACAGTCGTTGGTGCCCGCGTTGATCAGGACGACGTTGGGATTGTATCTGTATGAGCCTCGAGCGGCGGTGTGCACCTGATCGATAACGCCTCCTGGGCGAGCTTCCACGTCCTGATGGGATGTTAGTGTTCGCTCTCGCCGTTGGTAGGTCATGCCAAAAGGACGTACATTGTCGGCCATGTCTCCATTATGCTTGGTCCCAACCATATCAACCTCGTATCCTTCAAAGCGAAGTTTATCGCTCAAGGGTTTCCGGTAACTGTGATATCAGAAATGTCTCCAATCCGAGGAGTGGAGGATCATACCCGTTGCCAGTTGACGAGCCCACACCCCACGTAATCGAGGCACCAAGGCATAATATCCTCAAATCCACCTTGGCATCCCGGCTATGCAGAGTCGGAGCTAGATACGAGCCGTGTAGTGTCGAACGCAATTCACCAACTGCATCAGGGGTAGAATTCGAAGAGATGACAGCGATCGCCTGCACCCAAATACCGCATAGCACGAGCACAAGGTAACTGAAACCCCGAGCCATGGAGAATCTAAAGTTGGCAGTACTGCGCGATGCTCAAAGCCTTGCCTTCTGAAGCTCCGGGCAGGTGGGTGCCGCTCCTTTATGCGAATGTGATATCCCATCTTAATCCTTCACCCATAATCTCCGGACGGTGGAGTACACTACCTATTCCCGCCAATTCCGACTAGCTAGTTCAGTCGGCATAGGAATTTCCTAACTGTGAATGATACTCCTTCACCTACACTACCTAATCCAGCCTAGCACTATATACTCGCCTTTCTGCTCACATGTAAGATAACTTCATCTCTCTTAGATAGCTACTTAATCAAGTCATCTATTCCGTACTCACACTAACAAGGAAGTTCTACATTAATACAACTAAAATAGATACATCTCTTCTCCCTGAACCAACAAAAAACCCATTGGTCCGTTTCAATCGGTATAGCTGTCTCCGGGCTAAACTGGCCAGTCACGGTCAGTGGCTCAGGCACAGATCAATCTGCCACTGGATGACAAATTCAGGGACCCGACTCAGTTTAGGGACCGTTTTACAAGACCATTTAATCTATCTAGCTTAGTAGTTATCAAGTTGGGTTTACAGGCCAATCAGATCAGTAGCACTTCCAACGCAGGATCTGGCGTCCTTAGGATATTGATAATTGGACGCCTGGAGGCTGAGAAGAGTGTCACGAGGCTAGAGCAGTCCGGTTGTTTTTGACACGGTTCCGATAAGCCCTAGTCCAAGCGTGTAGATATCCTATTCCCGTGTTGGAGTATTACTGCCAGGTTTCCTCCCAGTTTACTATCAGGCGGACGGGCAAGAGCGCCCCTAAGATCTTGGCATTGGCACTGAGGCATTGCTTCAGGCCCCCAGCGTTACATTTAGCTGGCTTCGCGGGCCGGTCTATTGGCGGGCTATATTTGCGCGTAGCAGTCTCCTGACTCATTGTAGCTCTCTTTCTAGCTGCTAACATAGGCCTTGAATCGACGAGTTGGGTATTGCTGCGGTAAGTAGACTTCGATTGCACGAGAATCTCTCACGCTCTAATCTAGACTACGGTTTGGAATATTTCCTGTACTAGCTTACTTCCCATTCTGATGAGCCCGGCTCTTTGTGGATATGCCCAAAACTTCGGGATATTGAATTCCATCCGGGTTCAGCTTGATTAGCTTTGCACATAGTTGCTAACTACCTTATATTATTTCACTCTAGCTCCCAATGGTGGACTATACTCCGTACTTCCCAACTCTACTCTCTATATTCACCACGTGCCTATTTTCTTTGGATAGGTAAGCCCTACTGCCGGAAAGCGCCGCATTCCTTGGATACTAGGCCTAGGCTGCTTATCAGCGCAGTGCGATATCAGGCCGTGGAGGATTGATCCATAAAGAAGCAAGCGTAAGCGAATAACGCCGGATGAAAACACCCTAATGAAAAATGTGGTTAACATTGCGGAGCAGTAGGACATTCGCCTTCATCAAAGTGAAAGGAAAAAGGAATAGGCAAGCCACTTCGGCCATCGAACGTATCATGGGCACTTGGTCCCTGAGCATGCGCCAGGGGGCCTGAAATCTCGGCAGCTTCATATCGATGCGATGGGTATCTATTTATGTACAAAGTATATATAACGGGTCTTATCCGCATTGCCGCTAAATCGGCACTCGATTTGCCTAAACCAATCCGTCACAACTGCGCACCATACACCACAGTTCCCTTCCTCGATGCATAATTTAACTTCAACCAGGTAGGAGGCCGACGCGCACAGTTAGTTAGTTGGCATGGTTCCTCAGCCACACAATAAAGTGTGTATTAAATAAGGAGAGATCTTAGATAATGGTATGTGGCGATATTTCCCGCGAACTGTAAATCGTTTATTCAAATCACCATTTATCCATTCTCAGGTCCACCCACACCTATGGAGACTCGCCAAGTCTCCATTCGTCTTGTATCGCATCGAGATCCCCCATGATATGATATCCCTCAGCATGATGGACAGCCTGCTGCATGTAGGCTCATTCCCTATGAAACTCCTCCCGCAGGTTCAGTGCATCAGCCATGGACATAGGCCATAACTCTCTATAATCAAGAATCAGCCTGCACAAGTTCCGCTGGAAGTCGTATACCTAATCTAGTAGCCATGCGCGCCACCTTGGCCCACTAGGCATGCTGCTGCGGGGGCACATTGCAGGTTGAGCAGATGCAGTAGTAGGGGTCCACAAGCCACAGCTTAATTAACATATGGTGGCCGGCGCGCTGGGGATCTTATAAGGTGAAGTTATAAGCCTTAGATTATAGGGTGTTTGGCCAGCTGAGAAGTCGGCCTTTGCAGGCAGGCATAGAACCCGGAGTATGCACCACATACAAAGGCGGATCTCCTTCAGCATAGTCCCAATTTGGCAAATCCAAAATTGATGACATAACATAGCTATTAGAATAGTTTCCTCATACCAGTGGACCTTATCCCTATGTTTAAAAGTGAACTAAGTTTTAGTTATGTTCTCCTCCGATGGTTACAGATGTCCGGGACTTAAACAGGGTGGGGAATCAAGCTCGAAGGATGCGGATATTAATTTTTATGATAACAGGGAAGGCTGTCCAGAGCTGGCAGAAGCATCAGGGTCCGCGCATACACAATATATTGTTGTGAAGATGAATGTAACCCTTTTTGAGACTACTAGCCATGCCGAGGAGCGTGGGACAGATCAAGGACGCTTGGAGTCCAGCCACTAGGCCAATCAGCGCTTACAAGTTCTCCCTTACTTCAATAACTGGCGGTTTATGAGCACGGATAGGGCTTGGGGGTCACCGAAGTTACACCAAAGAATCGTCCGAGCTGAGCTGGTCGGGCCCGATCCAAGAATGAAACGGTCCCAGAGCTATCTAGAAAGGTTCCAGAAGATTACCTCGTATTGAGGGAGAGAAAGACTAACATCAGGGACATAAACCCCATAGAACCTACGCTATTCACTCCTGGGAATTAGGAGTCCCTCGCCTCACCTACACACGTTTAAAATTGGGTCACCAGTATTAAGCCCAGCAATTGTCAACTTCGTACAAGACGTAGCGCAAGGAAACAAAAGAAAAGTCGCTCCAGCCACCCTGCGTGGAAACGCGCCTGTCCACCCCGCATAAATGAAATTCCAGTGATCTATACGAAGCCCAGAGCCCCAGACTGAGTCATTCATGACTCACTCTACGAGCAAAAAGTCGACATAAATAGACTTCCCTCAGTCAAATGCTCTATAGACACACCCAGTCTATCCGAACAAAAAACCTGTCTTGGCAGCCACTACCTTCAAGAATGATCGTACAGGTTATACTTCTATCCGGCAGATCTGGTGTCGGGAAAACTTCCATCGCAAACGAGATGTCCGAACTGCTAAAAATTCGCGATATCCCTCATGCCCATATCGATGGAGATAATCTAGATATGGTATATCCTGAAGAGGAGGGCCCCGAGTTGCTACTCCTCAACCTTGAATCGATGTTCGGAAACTATTATCGTCACCGAGGATGCAGCAAACTCATCCTATCAGGAACTGCAATGGCTCTGGAGTATGAATCTATCCAAAAAACTCTTCGAGCTGTCATCAAAAATTCTCTTCAATTCCCGCGGGACACAGAACCTGCTATTGATCTCAGGGGGTTCATCTTGACAGCGACCGACAATACAGCCTCAGAGAGGCTACGGAAGAGAGAGATAGGCAGTTTACTAGATCATCATTTGGCGAGTAGCCTCCGAATGGCATCGGTACTGGAGAAGGAGGTCGGGGGATGGGCTTGTCGAATTTCGACGGATGGTCGGACCGTGAAGGACGTCGCGGTGCAGATTTTGGAGCAAGCAAACTGGAGCTAGAGTTCTCTTCTTCCATGTAGATGCCAAAGATACCAAGGATACCGTATAGCCTCTATCCCCTAGGGCTGCCCAACCTGCAGAAAATCCTGGCCTTAACCCTGTGCCTAGCGGCCCCCCGCCCCTGTTTGATCTGGGGAAGGGCATCAATTATTGGTATGCGTAGGACCTATTCCTCAACGATTTCAAGGAGTACGGAGGATTCGGACGAAGGTCCTCTATTTACTATGTATATGATAACGTCAATGGATTTGGCACATGATTCACAGTTTCCTCAGTTTGATAAACAGCTGTAAATCAGTAGAAGACAAGCAGAGCGTACTAGGTTAAAGTGGAAAAGCTGGAGTTTTGAGTACACGAGGAAACCTGCTGAGCCGTTGGGGCTTTGAATCTGCGCTGGAGCGATTCATAGAATTGTGATAGGCCATGCTGTTCTCGTCTAATATTCTAATCAGGCGGGCATAGTCGCTTTCCAACTCGTTGAGACGCGTCTCGTGATTATCTTCAAGAGGAGAATAGATTTCAAATATATTTGTGCACTCTTCTTCTGCGCTGGCATACTCTGGAGGCCATTGCGGAAACCAGCGCAAGTTTTCGCCCGTTTTCAGCGTAATCATCTCCAGAACGGACGGTCCTCTGAGTTCAAAGAACCGTTTTGCAAAGTCTTGCGCCTTTGACTTTGTCAAAACTCGCGCAAACTCCTGCTCCATTGAATGATAATCTTTTGCACGAGCGATACCTAGTCCGACATGAATGGAAAATCGTCGAAGATTCTTGAAGCTGGTTGCTATGACACTGACAATATCGTCGGGCTAAACAGACAAAGATCAACTCCAGCAGCGGAAGGGATCCAGGTCACGACTTACCCATGTGCCATTCGGATCCAAATCAATTTCCAAGGTCGTAAGCTTGGGGCAATGCTGATTTAAATCTTTCAGCTGCTCAACGTCCAGAGTCTCCCTTTCCCTATCAGGTTCTTCGATCGTATGTAAGCAAATATGCTTCAGGTTGGATTGATGAACCACAGAAGATAATGAAGGGACCGCTCCTTTAGCGGTCAGACTTTCCAGAGTATCAAATGAGCACAAAAAGGCATCAAGTTCAGCTGACGAGCTCAAACGATCGTAGCTAGTAATTTGAAATTCTTTCAAATTGACCACCTTTCCCGTGGCTAGCTCCAAGAGCCTCGGGGTAGATGGTGGTAGCTGGACGCCAAGACTGAGAGAGTGTAGTCTGTCCCAAGGGAACCTATCTCGCCAGAGAGCAAGTTCATCTCCTTGGAAAGGATAACCACTCAGTGAGAGGCTTTTAAGCGGTGGGAATGTTGCTTCTTCGGATAGAACAAGCTCCAGTATCCTGGTAGGAGAGGGCGGGCCACCCAGCACGCAGCCTCCTCGCAGCCAATTGATAGATACTGATAGTTCTTCAAGATTCGGAAAGGCATTGAAAAGCTCATGCAAAGCCAACCTCTGCGGCTCCCACACGCGGACCCCGGATCTATGTGTCTCCGGACGGTCTCTGGGAGCTTCAGCTTGGGCATCTACAGAAGTATGCAGTTTCTGCACAAAGGGCATCTTAATGTTGACCCTAGTTCTGCCATCTTCTCCCAGGAGATGAAGCTTCGGAGATTTTTTATGGCTGAGAAGGGCATTCACAAACCTATCTGTTATTGGAAGCTTGTTCTGGAAGCTATATCCGAATTTTAGCACATCCCGATCAACCGTGTAGAGGATGAAAAAGGTCAGTCTGCAACCTACACTATGGCCTCTAAATTTGGCAGTTTACTTACCAGAGTAGCGAGAGCATCGTTGGGCGGCTGCAGCTTTCGCCAAACACGATCTACTGTTCTCATGTTGTTCATTTTATCAAAAACAATTTCATGCACAAATCCCCGTAATATATCATTATTGTCGTCCAGAAGCCTGCACAAGAGGCCAAAGGAAAGATTATCGGCCTCATCTTGTGTCTCTACGTCTTCATCATCGGGTAACTTGGACCAGTGACTTCCGTCGATATGCGGGTCGCGGAAAATAAGTGACCGGTACAAGAGAGGGGTTGCGATTGCATCAAATAATCGGCATACACTGCACACATTTCTGAGATCGTTCCTGGTAGCTAACTGTATGGCATTTCAGCATAGGTCAGATTCTAGAGCATGCATCAGAAAAGAACCTAGTATGAAGCGTACAAATTGGAAGACCAGATACCATATCTCTGGTATCATAATGGGCGCACCCATGGCTTGGAATGTTCTTTGCTCCAAGCTAAAGCTGAGCGAAGTTTCGTGCAAAAGGTAGAACGTGAGATCAAGCAGGTTTCTTGTAGGGGTAGTGGGGGCTATTTAGGGGTCTCAGGCCAGTCAGTTGTTGTTGGAGTCGCAATCAACCGCGACTTCAAGAACGGGATGGGCGAGACCAAAAGAGACGGCGACCTTGAGTTTGATAATATCTTCGTAGGGGTCGGCACAGATAATGGATATATTCGCATGCCTTACGAATATTCGTAGCTTTAGTCACGTGATGAAAAATGTAGTTAGAAATAAATGTTGATTATGATATACTGGTTGTTCAGCGTGCTTTATATATTGCTTGAAAACAGTATTAGTGGTCTACGTTCCACAAATGACTGGAGAACTGGCTTATATCACATGATACAGACCGTCACTATTGGCTGCCGCGCTTTTATGTAAATGTCTTGGCAACATTGCGAATTAGTGGTTATATTCGTAGAGGTTTGTGTATTACGAATGCGAGTGCGAATGCGAATATCTCAAAGTCCTACAGATTGGGGGGGAATAGATCGTTGGTGCCGAGTATGGAATGTACTCGACGAGGTGGTACCATCAGCTCAATTGGATACATAGGCCATCAGAACCATGGCGATCTTGCGGACTTTCTGTTGGTTCTTATTGATAGGATCATAAATCTGACGGGAGTCTTGTGACTATAGTATGGTGTTCACTATGTGAAGTGCTAGGTGTGCATCCTAAAGCTTGCTTATTCAGCGAGGGGAGCAAAGTTACTGAATTAGGATAATAAGAGATGGTGCTCATTATCACTCTTGATAACTCAGATGGACACCCGTATTTGAGGATTTATGCGTGGGTTACTTGGATCTCGAGGTAGTGTATCCCTGATGGGAAATAGGACTGTGACTGAGGAATAGGTAGTTGCACTCTACTGAATACAAAGTCCAGTCTTAGCTGACTGGTACGCCGGGATGGCTCCTGGAAAGAAGCGAATCAGTCTCACCGCACATTGATACTGTAATAAATACGGTAGAGATTATTGCGTCATTCCTGACAATATTCGTTTGCAGCAGTTTTAGTACTCGTTAAGGGAGTAACGAGGTACTTCGATCACTGAATAATGACCCAGGTAACCCAGTCATTGGGAATAGTTGTGGCCAGATTACTGTGTTTGCGTGGGCGTAGTGAGAGAAAGGAGTGTTAATATAATAGTTATAACAGGGCTACTTAGGACGAACAAATCAAAGATTAGAGGGCAAGGGATGGCTTGAATGGATGACAACTAGGTAAAAGAGTGGGTGTAATGGTTACTGAAAGCTACACAACCGAGTACTTTAGTGTTCTGTTCATATCTGCCCTCTGTTTGCCTAATGAAACCCCCACAAACCGAAGGAAAAGTTCTCATCTGTCGCAAGAAGCCGGAACAAACTCACATATAGCAAGCAGGTGGCGGCCAAATCCCATTTGCATCTTTCGACCGAGCCGCTACTCTGTAAAGCATCTCTAGCTTAGATGTATAGTAATATAGCTAATATCTTACTTCTGGCAGAGGAAGATCTTGCTGCATAAGATGAGCAAATAATATCAGTATAATATATTTAATATACACCTTGAGTGGTCTTACTGTCTTACCTGGTTCTAAAAGCTAAATAAAGGTCTTACAGCATTACCAGATTGTACAGCATCCTCATCTACATAGAGAAAGGCATCTAATTACAGGCCCTCAGGTAACTTACCTCTATCATGCATGGAAAGAAACTAAGATTGAAGAGTAGTAATATTATTGCTATCATCATTAATAATACCAGCCTCCATATAATGAAGAGTAAACTTTGCTAGGACCTCCTTATTTATAGCCTGTGCCTAAAAATATAGTCTATAATAAATAGCTGTTTTGATACATTCCTTAAATAATAGCTACTAAGGCATATTTTTTAAAAAAGAAGACCAGAAGCCTATAGACTACTATCTGGTTTAGGGATAGAATATGCTCCTGCCATGGCATATATAAGTAAACTAGAGATTCTAGATATTATTATTACTTAGGGATTTTAATGCCTTGCAATTCACATCTCCCTATCTTTTTATAATAATATAGGCGCTCTTCTGCGCATATTTCATCTCTTCTATAGTAATAGTAGTAATAGCTCTCTGCATAAGTTTGTAATTAGCAGCACTAAGCCATGCTACTTTATACTAGTCTCTTATTTTAGCTGGAATTAACACCAATGACTAGTATAGCAGATTCTTTATATATTAGGGAGTCTCTGTTCTGGATGGCCTTTCTGACTAGTTTAGACAGGCTTTATCCATAGACCCTGCGACAGAGAGCGTCCTCCTCTTCTGGGGGTAGGCAGTAGGTAATTTTTCTTCGCTCTTGGTCTGTAAGGGAGATTGGATTGGTATATAGCTTAATTATAAAGAGTATAAGTGGCTTTATCTAAAGTAAGAGGGGCCATCTCAATGTTGAGTACGACGTCTCTGTCAAACAGTAGGATAGGTCTGGACATGCTGATGCTTTCTTATGTGGTGACTGTGTGGTTCGATGTTAAGTTGTCTTGCAAACACATCACAGAATAACTAAGTTAACAGTTAGTGTATCAACCACTAAGCAGCACACCCAGTCCAGAGCCACCCATAAATTAATTCCCTTCCAGATATCGATATGTTTTAACGACGTCTGAGTTACGTGTTGGCACCCATGCTTCCTATACCTATTCAAGGATTAGAATACTTTTCTCCATCACCTGTTCATTCTCTCAAGATGTTTTCTCGACATGTTTTTCATCCTTTAGTAATACTGATCATTACTGATCAATTTCCCTGAAAGCATGCACGTGAGATCATTGTGCCCCTTGGTCATTAGCCGCTGTGTCTCAGCTCCACCTCAGCAGTCTTCCCTCCTTACTAATCATCTATACATACCTAGCTGACTTCTGTCTACAGAGGTCTGGAGTGCACTTCTGCCACCCATTGTAGTCTCCTAACCACAGGAGTACATATCTTTCAGTTCTACGTGTTCTGTATATCTAAGAAGCTATACCTATACTAATTTAAATTTAGTGAGCATTAGTTCTGATTTCTGCAGTTCAGTTATGCAGCAAGCACTACTATCTAGATAGTGTTCAATGGATGATCATGGTATATAGCCCAAGCTACATCACAATTGTAAAGCCAGAGACAATCAATAGTCATATAACAAGACCATCTCGAAATGTGTTTGCTCATTTTATACTCCCTCCGAGATGCAGGAGCAGTCTGGAATTTAAAAAAATATATTTGTGGTCAGCTCCAATACTAGAACTCACATATTATGCATTGAGTCCTATAATACAGAGTAGTAGTTTATGCCAACTAAGAATTCCAGATGGGAGGGCAACTTTTAGTACCATGGTTGCACCATGAGACTGCTGAAATGCAGATGCGCCGTGCAATAACCGCATCCATCCATGGCTTGGCTATCCCGAGTCTAGAACACATACATGCATCACCTTTGGGACGAACTGGGTCATATGCAGCTAGTGAATCAGCGCCAAGTAACTCAAAGAGTCAAACAATAAGCACTAAAATGACACTAGAAAAAGGGAACCCGTTGCTGCCATCCAAAACATTATATTAGTTTCCTGTTCGACCTCGGACAGCATTATCTCTGACTTTTGGCGCACATGCTCCCCTTTAAAAAGTGGAGAGTTCCTTTCGACCCACGCGATCCAAACAATTTCCTAACTCGCTACTTGTCTGCTCTCATTTATCTCAGTTGTTTTGGACTTATTGCCTGAACCACTTTCATACCTTTCATGTCAATCATGCCAGACAAGCAAAATGTCGCAGCATGGCTCCCTCGTGTTGGGGTAAAGCTAGAGCTTGGTCCGGCCCCGATGCATGAGCCTGGCGATGATGAGTTACTCATCCAGGTAGGAGATGATGCGCATATGTAAATCTGAACACAGTCTTCAAGTTTAATATGTTATAGACCAAAGCTGTGGCCATTCAACCAGCGGAATATAAAATACAGGATGGTGTTCTTCCGTTTCCCTTGTCGTACCCTACAGTTATAGGATGTTCGTGAACCAAGGCCCACTCGTCCGACCTAATACATCTTGAGCACGTCAATAAGCTGATCACGTAGCAGTGTGCTTTTCAGGAATAGTCGTTCAAACAGGCCCTGGTGTGACGCGTTTCCACATCGGAGACCGAGTTGTCACCAATAGCGCAGGAACTCTGCGCAATGATGCCCGGTTCGGGGCCCTGCAGCGCTTCGCTTTGACTACGCAGCAACTTACGGCGAAGGTTTTGCTCTCCTTCTTATGCAGATCCCCTGTGTGGTTGACCATTGGTGATTTAATCATTTTTGAACTAGATTGGTGAGGCATCTTTCGAGAAAGCCGCTGCTCTCGCCTCCAACTTGTATGGTGCAATGAGTGCGCTTGTCTTGCACTTGCACCTGGACAAGCCTTCCGCCACGCCTGATCCATCCAATAAGACCAAGAAGGTTCTAATCTGGGGTGCATCCTCTTCATTCGGTGCAAATGCCGTCCAAATTGCAGCTAGTGCAGGGTACACGGTTGTGGGTGTTGCATCTGCTTCGAACGCCAGTTTAGTCAAATCTTTGGGAGCTACTGAGTTTGTGGACAGGACGCAGGCTTCTGCGGCTGAGGATTTGATTGAAATTGGTCCCTTCCATGCCGTCCTTGCCGCTGCGGACTCAGCGAAGGACCAGGTGGTGATCGGAACGGTCTTGGCTGCTCAAGGCGGGGGTACGTTTTTATCCACAATGGGTGTGAGAGAAGGCGTAAAGCTGCCAGATGGGGTTAGGGGCGTCTTTGCCCAGTTTTTGGACGACTATCTCGATCCCAGAAATGCCGATTTCACTAGCTGGGTATGGTGGGAGTATCTAGAGGAGGCGGTCGCAAAGGACCAAATCCAGGCACTCCCGACCAGGATCATGGGGGGGTTGAGCAACACACAGAAAGCTTGGGATCTCCTCAGACAGGGCAAGACTAGTGCTGAAAGATTAATCATTCAGCCAAATGCCGAGTAGACACAGTTTATTCTATGGAGTCCTCTGAATTAATCTGATGTAAAGGCTGAACTGTTAGAAGGGCTTGCACTTCTTATTCTTCTTGGGATTAATTTTCCGTGGAATCATAAGGGTAACCAAGTACAGATGACGAGGCTCTACAGATATGTGTTTCTTCGCCGTATTCATTTGTGCCAGAAAAAGGAGGCCAACTCCTGATCAGATGCATTGGTTTGTCTTGTAACGCTGGCTGTGAAAGTAAGGATGAAGCAAGAACAAAACTCCTTTATAACATAGCTGGATCGTGGTGTCAGTATTCAACAGAGATACAAGGTACTCCCATACAGGCTGTACCAACTATGGAAACGCCTCAAGTAGTACCTCCCCAGTCTCCTTGGACAACCAGAAGCTTTCCAAATGGAAATTGGACAGGGAAATCAATCAATTTCACTATTATCTGTCGAAGCATACACTAACGTTCAAGTGATCCTCTCAGTGGCAGTTCCCATTGGAACTACAACCTTCAATGACACGCGGGGCTTGTGACGTATCCAATCGGCAAAAGCACGAAGCTGTGATGGGAATGTCAGCTACAGCTAGCGCCAGCTTTACTGCAGGCTCGACGGCCGCCGCTTCCTCCATTCTTCCCAACCGCGTCAAGCACTCATGATACCCTTGGAGCGACCAAACATTGTTCGGGTGGCGGCGGGGACGAATCAGCGAGTCATCGAGTCCAAGGTCAGCGCGGTACACTTTGGCCGCTTCCTCAAGATGGCCTTGTTCCAGGAGAAGGGCCGCGTAGGCATGTCGACTGGGTTGCATCCATGACCACGGTTCACTATAAGGAAGCCTGTCATCAAGTTCGATGGATCTGCGCAGATGGTCAAAGGCCTTGGCGTAGTTTTGACGGCGATACTCGATTTCCCCATCCAGCATGGCCGCGGCCACGGCCAACGTATGCGTACACTTGCTATTATAGGCACGGCGGGTCTCGGGGACAAGTGCACAAGTCCGCTGAAAAAGCTCCCGCTGCTCTAGGGCTCCATCTACATCTCCTGTAGCCGCATAGGCAACTCCCTTGGCGTAATATGTAGTTGCCGTCGTGACTCTGTACAGTTCAGGGTCATTCGGTAATTCTCTTTGTTTCAGCGCCTCCCACATTCCGAAGCGCACCATGACATGTAAGTGAATGGACATGAAGTTCTCTAACCAATCAGCCATGGGCGGGGACTCAATCCGTAGCACATCTTCAGGGACTGAAGCCTCCATCCGAGCAACCGCATCCAGAGCTGTATTGAGTTTTCCGGAAAGCATAGCCGCATAGATGAGGGAATGGTAGTCGTGAAGTCGATAGAACGTATAGAAGTTGTACGGACCGGTGCGGCGCACATACTTGTCATCAGCTAGAGTAGCCTTGTAATTGGACGCAATCGAACGCCGCCAATCCCCGATCAGAATATCGAGATGAGTTGGCATGTGGTGGATGTGGCCTGCATCGGGCATCAAGTCACGCAGCTGGTCGGCGACATTGATACCTAACTCAGGATTCGGCGACATTTCAATAAAGTGGATGTAGAGGTGCAGTAGCCCAGGGTGCGTGTCAGACCCTTTTTTAGTCAGAGCGCACTCTAGTACCTCCTTGACCTCCATTGTGGCTGCTTTGGGATTCGGTTCGCCAGTGAACAGATCCCAGAGTGCCCAAGGAGTCTGGTTCATCAACGAGTCCGCGTAGAGAACTGCGACATCCAGATCGTCACCAAAGGCTCGATAAACAGGCTCCATGGCCGTCGCGTACGCATGGTTCACCGCCAACTGCTCCGCAGTATTGGGTGGGGAGGCGCTCTGGAATCGGAATTGGATGGCTTCGATCAACCCTTGCTCGATTGGAGTCGCATTGTTTGCATGTTCCTTGGCCTTGCGTGACGCATCGTATGCCCGTTTCATGCAGGCCTTCAAGTCTGCCCTGTCAAAACGGTCCCACGGCTTGTTGTAGTTGGGACCCACTGCGTACGCCAGCCCCCAATAAGCTATGGCGCACGACGGATCGTGAGCGATGGCTTGCTCAAAGCAGTAGGCGCCCTCAACATGATTGAAGGCATAAACCCAACTGAGGCCCCGATTGAACCAGGTCTGAGTGTCTGGGCTGGAGGTGGTGATCTTCCGACCGAAAGAGCCGAGATCGTAGTATTCATCGCCAGCCGACACGGGTAGCATGATGTCTGACAGATGAGTCATGATTAGAGGGAGTTACACCAAGAGTAACCAAATCAGCAACTGAGGAGGTGGTGGTGTGAGCGAAGACCTTCTCGTGACAGACAGGCTGGATATGCATGTGGAGGTGGGGTCTTGAGCGACATATGACACTGAGACATCGGCCTTTGATTGTAAGCTTCTGTCCACTCATCTATTGATACTAGCAGAAAGCGATAGCATCGGATCTGTAGTACCGGTAGATAAACTACGCTGATCTGTGGTCTGATATTGATCACTGTCCAGAACCCACTTTCCCGGCCTTTGTGGCGATCTTTCCGGAGTTCATCGGATACTTGTCGGCCTAAGGCCATCAAACACGACCATAGCGGGGAGATGACTAATACGCCAGCAGTCACCCTCATGATCGAGAACTTGAATCAATTGATAAATTTGTCCTCTCGAGGCATAATCTTAGGCTTCAGATGGTTTCGAGGGGTGGATAAGGACAATTGCCGCCAAGAAAACGGCAGACTGTAGAGCAATAGTATGTCGACTACCCAGGATCAGCTCAGCCACATGTGAAATCTGCATGTCTCGCATGGTGTGTACTGTAGCCTATCCTATTCTCATCCGTGAATTTGGCCTAGGCCTTTGTTTATTGCTCCTCACTGCAGAATCTCTTTCCTCAGTTTAAAAAGAGTTAAATCCGAGGCCAACTGCTGACGTCCGATAGCCGCGCATCCAAGACTTGGTGTGATGGGTAGAGCCCTTGTGCGAATGTAAGGTTCAACCTGCCTCGTGCCCTCCGATCTTTCCTATCCCTTGCTGATTGAAGCCTTCCCAGTGTTTTAACAGTCGACGGGAATGTCATTACCGCCCCAGTCGGCGAGGGGGAGCCCGAAGAGGAATCAAAGCAGCTGAAAGTCTCGCGCGCAAACAAGCCTCCATCGTTGCCCCATACGTTAGTAGCATCGATAATGGAGCCTATCTGACTCCCCTTTCCTCTGAGACCACTGATATCAACAGTGAGCGAGATTTCTTCCTGAGCCTATCCTCAATTCTCTCAGCTTACCGTTCATCGTAGGTCCTGTTCTACACAACATCATTGGCATTAACTCATCTCTTGGTGGTTTACAAGACCCCAATGGGATCATCAATCATGGAGCCACCATGCGCACAGCTCCGTCTCCCGTTGAAACAACTACGGTGACACTGCGAGCATACCGCTGTGATCAGGACTTGCAAGTTCACAGGGATCTCTTCCAGGCCAACTTATGCCCATCTTACATGATGAGCGACTGACAATCCATCTTGGACATTGGCCTAGAGTCAACGCTTACTACATCTTCATCCATCCGTATTTCCCGTTGCTTCCGCCGCCCATTGTGTCTCAGCATGAAGATCGCCCTGTGTCCATTACCGTACCGAACATCGAACCCAGCCGCTCCTGCTTGCCTTCAACGTCGAGTAGTCCCGTGGGCCTAGCCATTGTAGCAATATTAATCTTGATCCCCATGCCTGAGGATGCTGATCCGATGAGGGAAACTGCCGTCAAGCTGAGACGCTCGTACTCTGAGCTGTACGCACAGTCAGCCTTGGCGGGCGTTGAGAGTTGTCTTGATGAGTACGAGCACATGCGCGCCGCTTTCTCTGCCGATATGGATTTGTCGCAAGCTCCGCAAAGTCCGTTGCATTCAGGCCTCCCTCTTCCTGTGGAGCCTGTTCTGGCGCTGGCGCTACTTGCTACCTATGAGTACGTCCAGCGAAGTAATATTGCGAAGATGCGTGCCCGAGCCAATCAAGCACTTACAACGGCCATGGATCTATCTCTACACACGGCTAGCACCGGTAGCTCGGAGTACTCGGACGCTCTTCGTCGTGCGTGGTGGATGGTGGTCAGTTTGCTTCCTCTCTGATGATGTCCTGCTGATCCTAACTGTTCGCTCTCAACAGATGTTTGTGGTTTATCAGTCATCTATTCTGACGGCTTCGGTAGGAGGCAAATCGGTCACAGGAGATTCAGCTAGCAGTCCTATGTTTTTGGGGCTAATTTGAATGTCTAGCCACCTATCATTACCGTTGACGATCCCCGGATCACCACACACTTTCCCGAATTTCGAGGCTGCCGTGAAGTTCGTATTCCTCCGACCTTCATCTCTTTCACGAAGCTTACTCTTCATTTGTCGTTCAGCCGTGGCCGTTGCTGGTAAAATCTCAGAAGGCATTCATCAACAGCTGCTGTATATCCCGAGAGCTGGCTCGGGAGAGCGTCGAAAGCCAGCACGCTTCGCTGCGGGATCAAATCCAGCAACTCTACACATTCATTTGTGAAGTGGCGGCGGAGGCAGATCGATTCCGATGCGTGACGAATTATTCCGGGGCTGAAGCAGACGCCTCTCGAAACCTATGGGCGATGTCCCGCGCTTTAATCCACACGTAAGTCTTCGTGTTCGCGACATACTCGCTTTCCCTGTCTAACATTCATGGCTGCCTTCTCCTTGAGATATAGTTCTCGCCTTAAGTTACATCGATTTTGCGCATTTTTGGACCATCCCATCTTCCTAGCAGATCATTGTGACCTCCCCTCGATTAACGCCGTGGGGTTCTCGGGTCCGCCCCCTCGTCTCTCTGCCAGCCGGATGGCCGAGATCGAATGCATCTTCCCCTTCACAGAGCAGGAATCTACCTCAAATCTGCCTCAAATCTGCTGTTGTGACTTCAAGAGCCTTCAGACATCTCTCGTCGCCGAACCCACGCTTGTCTGACATCGGTCTAGAGGCCGATGGGAAAGCGTCCGGCACAGCCAGGGCGTTGCGTCCATCAAGGTCGCCGCGCGAGTTGCCACATTTGGCGTGCTGTACCCTGCAGGGCTTCTACACAATTAGCATGCTTTTGTCCAAGGTCCGCAGGGCCCTGTGTTCTGGCGATCTATCAAGCTGCTATTACTTGCTGGATAGACCGACCCCGGCTACCGATGTACAGGATACAGAGCGATTGATCGAGGAGCTGCAACAGTCGCTCAATGCGCTGAGTGCATCAATCCGGGCAGATGCTGTTTTCGAGGGGTTGGCTGCTGCGGCTCGCGAGGTGGAAGATACTTTGAGTGCTACCATTGACTGACGTCGTCTGCAAAAATGTCCGTATCGCGCCGCAAATTGAATGCTTGTGGTACCAGTTAATACAGACAAAGGGACAAGATGAAAGTCCACATCCATGTACTTGGCTTTGAAAGAGCGAAGAAAAAAGCTGCGCAAGGGTTAGCTAACAGGATACACCAGTGAGCTCCATTTTAGATGTAACATGTGATTCTAGTATAACGAATTAGCCTATCTGGCTGCCTTATATATCATCATACATAAAATGTGACCACTATTTGAACGACCAAGGTTGACTCCGTCATATTGAGCAGACCTTGATTACTGGTGGTGTAAAGTATTTGTCCATTCCATTTTTACAACCATGGTTCTCAGAAATGGAATGCAGGCATCTCTACCTGCAGTCATAACCTACGGCAGAAGTGTTCTGACCCCAGAAAAATTGGCCCCGCCCCCGCCCCACTGCAAAAGCCGTAGTTTCGGCGACCAGGATTGGTCTTTCGGCCTTTGATCTCGGCTATGGGATAGCCCTAGTTCGTTGCTGAGTACAGAGGCCGAGATATCATTGACGCCATCATTTGTAGTACATTCGGCCGTGGGTATAGACTAGCCCTGGAGTTTGTCAGACTGTTCTAAATATTACTCGCCGCCACCGAAGGGAACCGGCGACTCCTAAAATTCTCGTCCACAAACACTATAAACAGCCTTTCAAACGCTCTGGAATTGCAGGTTTACGTGTTTAGTCCGCCCATTCTGATCGCTACTGATACCACCATGACACGCGTCCAACAAATCAAACAATATCTTCCCTGGGCGCAGACCCCGCTGATTATCAATGCCCCCATGAGCGGCGCGGCAACCAGCAAGCTAGCGGTTGCCGTCACTCGAGCTGGGGGACTGGGACAAATTGGCTTCCTGGACGACAAGAGGGTGCTGAGCACGGAGCTCGAAAAGACCAAACGGCAGTTAAGTGATATCACCGTTCCGAACGGGACGTTACCAATCGGAGTGGGAGTAATTGTGTTTGGGTCCCCTGTCTCGCACTGGCTTTCCCTATTTGCTGCCTACAAACCCGCCGTCGTTTGGCTATCCTTCGGGGCCTCGGGAGAGTTCCAAGAGTGGACAGCAGGGCTTCGTAGAGTCTCCCCAGATACAAAGATCTGGGTACAGGTTGGAAGCGTTGCCGCTGCGCTTGATACGGCCAGAGCCTGTCAACCCGATGCTCTGGTTCTGCAGGGAAACGATGCGGGCGGACACGGCCACGCAAGTGGAGCGAGTATCATATCGCTGCTCCCAGAGGTATGTGATGTGCTTCACGAGCATGGGTTGAGCCAGATCCCATTGATCGCGGCCGGAGGGATTGTCGATGGACGCGGTGTGGCGGCAGCTATCATGCTTGGGGCGGCGGGGGTGGTGATGGGCACACGATTTCTGGCTGCGGAGGAGACGAGCTTGCCTCGTGAGTACCGGGAGGCAATCATAGATGCCGTCGACGGGGGAGTGTCAACCGTGCGGTCAAGGGTCTTTGACGAGATCTGGGGCCCGAGTCCGTGGCCGGAGTTGTATGACGGACGGTGTCTGAGGAATGGATGTTATGATGATGTGGCCGCGGGAATTCCCATTCAAGAAGTCGTTAGGCGGTTCTACTTGCGTCTAAAGGAAGGACAGGACAAGGAGCTTGACTTCAAGGAGGCAGGGAGTGTCTGGGCTGGCACAGGCGTGGGATTGGTGAAGAAGATTGAGGACGCGGCTACTATTGTCTGCCGGGTACGATTGGAGGCAGCTAGGAGGCTGGAGAATAGTATCTCCCTCGGTACATTGTAGTAGAGAAGTATGAAGCCGGTTCGAGCTCTTCTCATATGCTAGGCTTTATCGAATATACCGCCATTGCACTACCTGCATGCTGTTTTCTGACGTCGAAGTCATGTTTTGGCAGCTTACTATCGGTATTCATTGCTACTCCGCACACAATGCCATGCGAAACCTTGATACGAGTTTCGTCGTAAAAGTGTATTTCAAACCCCGAAGATGTCAGGCATGGCAATCCATCCATCATTAGTACGTGGGACCTCAAAAGACACGATTCGACAGGGAGCACACAGATAACGAGTACAGTCACAAGCACACTTTGGGTCAGGAGGAACACGGAAAAAGAGGAGATAAGCACTTATCCCACTTGTCTCAGCTTTGTAATACCTAGGTCTAACCATGACACCCTAGAACCAGATCAATAGTGGAAGGATGAATGCTCAAGATCATGGTCATTACATTCACTGCGTCAATTTCAACCTTATCAAGGATTTGTGTTGTAGGATCCCGCATGAACTACTCAAGTAGCTGTCTGGGTAGAAGGTCACAAAAGCAAAGTTCCTGCGCTTTCTTATCCCGAGGGGTGCAGATAGTGAGGGGGTTCTTCGCTAATACATAGCTTCCCAACCGATTCTTCCACATCAGCCACTTTGCCGTCTTGAGAATGCGTAGGATCAAGACAATGCCATCTGTTGTTTTGATACTAGCCATCTGAAGTAACCTGTAAAGCTCCAGTGGATCAACTTTATACCTGCGGCTATTGAATGTACCCGCGATACTATGGCGCGAAAACTAAATACATAACTAATAATATTTACCAAGCTGGTTGATAATAGCACTCACCGGAGAATGGCATACGTCTTTCATTTCAAGTCTCAACTGGACGATGGGTATATCCATGTTGCCTCACTAGCGACATATATTAATTCCTTAACTAAAGCAGAAAAGTAGCAGTGCAAGAGATTAGCCCACTCAAAAAAGGCCTTCAGATGATGAACTTCTCCCTGGCTGAAGTCAAAAATCTTAATCTTTCCTCAGAATCGCGATACCAAGTGTTCTCAATCAGTATCCACTAATGAAAGAGCCATTGTGCCATCAGGGTAGACAAAGGGGAGAAATAAACTTTTTCAAAAGCGGCTAGGGATCAATATAGTCATTCTCTGTGGGGAGAAGTGCATTGAGAGGACAATACATTGAGCCCCTGGGGCAGTAGGAGTACCTTAGCATATCGGGAGACCATACCTTAAAACAGCAAAACTAACCACATGGGAAATTCACAGGTCCTTGCTTTGCAAAACAAAAACCCCACTAAATTATCCTTGCTCTTTTAAACCCCTCCAACTTCAACCCTCCTCCGGTGACATCCCAACTCCAATTCATCCAACTTTGGCTCAACGTAAGATTATCAAGATGATACAAGATAGCTATGGTGTCCTCTCCAATCAACAAACTCCCATCAGAAGTACTCTTCCTCATCTTGGACTATGTCAGACAACCATCATCCGCCTCCCTGTCCTCTCACTCATCCATTTTTTCGTGTCTCCTCTGCTGCAAAGCATGGTATACGGTCACTCGACCAATGATCTACCGAGATATTGTTCTTCGCATTCATAATTTAAAATGCTTTACCGACCAGTTTCTCCAGCCATCCTTCAGACACAACCATGTCTTACAATTAATCCAGTCGTTGACAATATCGCTGAACCCGAAAGACTACCGGACACCACCAGGTCCAATAGCTGAGCGGATTGAAAAAATCAAGAACCAGTGTTTTCTCCCATTGGAGAAGTTCCCCTCCATCCTGATCCGAATGACACATCTGACCACCCTATCAACCATCATCGCCGGTGGCGGCCGATACGATCTCCACAAAGACATGATAGGCTCGATATTAGCAGCCTTGCCAGAGTCCTGCATCAACCTAGAACTTGATCTGGATCCTGTCAATATTGAATCCAAAGGTCCCGGATCAGCTCATATATGCGAGATGATTTCTCCGCACCTGTCCCGGCTGCACCACCTCCGTCTGGAAATTGGAACGATCTGTCCGGCCCTTTTCGGTGATCACTTTGCCATAGACGGATCACTCCAGCGTGAGAATCCTCCTCCTCTCTCTCATTACTATTACCCCGCTCTTCAGACCTTCATCATCAACTGCAATTTCTGGGGCAGTGCCTTGACCTGCAATATCAATGGCGCCACCGCGGCGAGTGAAGCCTTACCACCGGCGCGGGTAGCATTGGTGCAATGCCTGAGGCACCTGTTTCTACGCGGCAGCTTTCCGCGGATCCAACGTCTTTGGCTTCTCGACGGTCAACTCAACGATAACAACGACGAGTCAGTCTACGCCGCCTGGAACCGCAGGGATATTGTCAATAACAAGACCTGGGCAATACCCTGGGTCGATGTAAAGGGACCAACGCCTATAAGCTTCTATTCTGTTATTCGAACCCCCGAGGGCCGCGAATTGGTCACTCCCTCACAATATACATCGGTCTTTGCCGAGGATCAAACGTGGAAAGAGAGTACGTTGGGATCCCGGTTTCCGGCTGCGGTTTTGGCGGATCGGGGAGATTTTATCGTTCGGGATCCACCGGCCCTCAGTGTTTCCGAGTACCGGTCCATGTATAAGGGAAGTTGTTTGGCGTGGAGACATGAGCAGATAACGGGCAGGAAACTCCTGTGGGCCACACAGAGAGAGGGTCTGGTCGACCGGTCACCGTTGCATGAGATTACGCCTCCAGGATGGAGAAGAGGGATTGGTTACGAGGGAGCGATATGTGGCTTCTATCCTGATAATGGAACTACTGGTTCATAAACTGGAATCGCGTATCTACGTATTCTACCGTCGCCCGTGGAAGATCCGATCCCATCTGGTCCCGCCGTGACTCCCCCGCCCGACCCTGAAGAAGAAGACCTGGACCAAGAGTGCGCTCTCGAATTCAGTCTTCCCCTGCCGACCTACAGAGGAACCATCGGCCAAACCACCACCAGTGTCCCCATCGCCACGCCACCCCCGGCACCGTCCCCATCGTCGCCTCCGGCTCCCGCCCCGCCTGGCCGGAACCCGGCGACGGAATCCTACCACTGCTACGACTCGGGCTCGTGGATCTCCCGGGCGGCCGCCATCCAAGCCATCGACAACTTCTGCAATACCTGGGATGGAACGGTGTTGGACGCGTCGCAACCCAACACTCTGCGCACGTTGACCAGCTACTCCTACGATGACTGCATAGGCGATCTCGATGCCTGCTTGTTACAGACCATTGTCTCTGTTACGGTCGTCAATGGTTGCGGGTTCACGATGGACGGACCGTCCCCGGACCAGGACTGTGGTCGAATCCTGCGCGAGCCGATCGATAAATGCAATACGGCCAGTACCCAGTTTAAGCAAGGTGGGACGGTGACGAGCAATTGTGCTGAGTGGCGGATTGATCCGGGGGTATATTGGTGACGTGGCGGAGACAGGGTAATCCATTTAGAAGCAAAAGAAAAAAGGTGAAGGCCTCTAAAATATAGCCTTCAGATTTTGGATCCAACCAGTGTAGAAGTGAGGATTCAAATAACCTCAATACTAAGCTAGAACCGGGCGGGGAGTTCGATGATGCGATCAGGAGCCGAACTCTATCACCTCCCGGTTCGATGTCAGGAAAATGATGAGTTGGCAGTATTCTAGCTTACGGAGGAAAACGTCACGAGGCTATTGTGGGTGTTGTGGTAAGAGGTGCGACGTTCCATGAACGCATCCACTTCGTCCAAGGCACATATGGTTCGGGGATCTGCCATCACTGAGGACCATGTCCTCCCGCTCTTGGAGTGTTTAGTCCTTAGTGAGCGAGAGGTTGGTTATGATGTGGCCATTAACTAGATCAAAAGCCTTGCTGTCATTGCACGCGCCCTTACTACAATAGACGCAACGCAGTTGAGCTATGAATACTTAGAACTGTGCACAGAATCACATAAGAAATTCTCCGGTGAGGTTGGTAGTTCCTCTGGAACTGAAAAAGCAAAGTAGAGATGTTAGTCTTTTCCAAGGTTTAACATATATAAGCATATCTACTCTTCTACTCCGGTGATCAACCATAGTGATAGCACGTAAGATCGCTTGATATCAGATTGACCATAATATATCTCTAGTCATTTTGTAAGTCCAACAATCGTCCAGCAACGAATCTGGAACAGCTCCAGATCATTTAGTCCGTCTAGCCAATGGAGATCCGGGCACCCTCCGTTTTACCTGTGAGGGAGCTCTGGAAACAGCTATCAACTCCAGGGACAAGCGCCAGACACCAGAACCAACATTATAGCAACTATAGCAGCCCTTAAATACCACCCTGGCGATACTAGGTCAGGGATCATTAAGAGTGTTGTGGCTGTTATTGTTATCTGGATTGGCGCACAGATGTGGTATCGGGGACCGATTTGGGTGGATGCGGCCCAGATCGATCTTGACGCCTGTCGCAGGTTCTACGCAGACCATGAAGATGAAGAAGCAAACTCGCCTGCCATGCAGAGAAGTATAAAGCGAGTTGTTGGCAAGCTCTTCGAGTAATTCGTCGCGCTATGTTACACTCTCTTTAGGGCGCTTCTTCGGCGTGCTGAAGAGCTAGCTGGTGATGCTCTCTATGTACGGGCCTTGAGTTCGAACTTTCATGTCTTTGCATTAATTATAATGGCAAACATATATGTGCATAGGCTGAAGGTTTATCATAGTGCAATAGCAATCAAATCCCTCTCTGCTTTAATCTACCTCTTCAGTTGGACGATCGGTCAGGGACATTTGCATTCACACTGATGAAGACACCTTGGCCGATGACCAACCCCGAATGCGATCACCCCAGTACCAAAAGCAAACTGGCACCGGCACCAGCGCAACTCTGACTCCTCCCAGAATGGACGTGGCAGGTGCAACCCCTAATGAGTGGAACATCCGGGCTGCGAAGAGCGGGAAAACAGCGCCAAATATGCTGCGCATGGATCCGTTAACACCCATGGCACTATTTGCCATATTTGTATAACGGTCGACAATGTAATTGAACCCTTGGATAAATAGCAAATACATTCCGCAGCCCGTCAGAAAGCTGGCGCAGATTGCGCTGGCCCAGGGGATGTTGGGTCCGGCGGTCCATGCGTACCAGAATATTCCAACGGGGATCATGATACCACCTAAGATCATAGGAGGCAAGCGACTCTCGAGAATATAGGTCCCGTGGAGGAATGACAGTGATATCTAAAGTAGACTTGGTTGTAGATGACGACCCCGACGGTGCCGGTAAAGGTGCCAATGATGATGGCGAGAAGGGGGAGGGTGTTCAAACCGGCTCTCCAGCCCCGGATCTCGCCAAATGCAATCGGGTAGGACTGGTAGAAAAGAAAGAGGACCCATAGATGAAAGACTGGTACAGTGTCAAGAAAGTCAGAATTGGCTGCGTGCTCAGAAGCCCTAAGGTAGAAGAGCTATTAGCCACGGCTGGAGCATGGAGACAGTCATACATACAAAAAGGACGGACGAGGTAGACGCGGGAGATCTCTGTCAAAGTCAAACGCTCCTTCTCCGATGCAGTTTTGATGCCAGGGTTCCCATATTTCTTGCGCAAACGTTGTGCTTTCTTCCGGAGAAGAGCTGGCGGGTAGGTCTCCGGGAACGCGACAACCGATATAGCGGACAAGGCCAGACCGGCAATCGTGACCACCCACATTGTCCACCTCCAGTTCAACGACGAGCCAATAATGAAGTCTCCAAAGACTGGTCCAAATGTCGGCCCCGAGAAAACAAGAGAGACCGCCAGGGCCATGGCGATCCCGCGGTGAGCCATCGGCCAGCAATCGCTGATGACACCTCCCAGTACAGCAACCGGAGCGACGCCGCAGAGGCCGGAGAAAAATCTTCCCACAAGAACCACTGCCATGTGGGAGCCGAGGGCAGGCATGAGGTTGAAAAGCGAGGAGAGGGTGATTCCTAGCAGCAGTGGCCATTTACGGCCAAACTTTTCGGATAACGGACCAAACGTCAGGAAGCCGAAGATGTATCCCTATTTCAAAGTTAATATGCTAGAAGTCAATAAGGAAGGAAAATCAATCATTGGCTAGACATAACATACCACGAGGAACAGTCGTCCCAAGAACGGTCACTTCCTGGCTGACACCAAACTCTGCCATGATCTCTTTCTGGCCTGGTCCGAAGATGCTGCTAGTCACTGTTCCAATCAGGTTGAATAGGGCGAGGACAGACGTCACCCAGATCTTCTTGAGGATAGACAAATTGTGAGGAAAGTTGGGATCATCTGGTCCGTCAAAATCGACTAAAGGCGGTTGATCGTCCATGTCTTGTTCATTTACGACTGCTGCTGAAGGGCCCATGATGAGAATGTTACTGACAGCCACAACCTCGCTCTTATGGAAAAAGATTCTACGGTCTTATATAATTTATTTGTTTACACGACTCCAGTATCTGAACAATTGAAGTGGATCCAGTTCATTCCACCTTTGAGAGGAGCAACCGAGTGGATAGCCAGAGTTTTGTTTGACAAGCGCGACTCCACAAGGTCCATACACCAGGCAGGGTTGCTGTATGTCTCATTGGCTATATAGAAAAGGGTCAGTCTGCCTTCGATATTACTGACAGCCAGAGCTGCACCACCGCGCTCGCTCTATATTATACAACCAAGTCTGTCCCAATGCACATAATCCCTGCTCCTACGCGCTATGATGGCAGGATGTAATCTCTCGAAGGGAAAAGAATCCGTGATTCCGAGTAGGAAATCAAGTCTTTTCCTTTAGTTGTTTCTCACGTCGGCAATCTTGCTAAGACACCGAAGTTGAAGCTATCCGAAGTCCCATACGGATCAGACCCCGTCGACGAATCGGACAGCTCAATCATTCGCCGTGATCCACTCGTGACACATATTATCATGACAATTATTACGATCATTGGTCAAAATTGGCATTTGTACAGAGCATAGCTAATACGAGTGAATTGGCGTCAAACGCATAGTTCTGTCCGAGCGACAAAGTTCGGACCCTGGTCATTATCATGCTGATTGTCCGATGTCGGAAAGAATTTGTCAAGGAAATTTATCCCCTCATCAAGATGGAGAAAGTGAATATAAAAGGAGGGTGACAAGCAGACCTGAAGAGTGTGATGTTCAGATTTCTTCAAATCAGATTATATTTAATACTTTCTACCTATTTCGATTAACTTCAACATGGGCTCTCTGGCAACCTCCGGTGCGAGAGCCGTCCAGATTTTCTCCAAGCGAGGTCAAACTGCATTGGCTCATGGCTCCAAGAGATGTGGGATATCACAGCAACCTTTGGGATGCAGAGACGAATCCGGATGGGTATGTCTCTGTCTGAGTCGCCGAGAATGCTCTCCTCCACGACACTCTGCTGGAGTACATCCACAGCAATATTCGTCTCACAGCAAACTACCTGACGTACAACGACGGGAGCATGGGCTCGATCAAGCTCCGCAAAGCTGTTTCGCACTTTCTCAACCGTCATCTTCGGCCCGTTCACCCCGTTGAACCCCAGCATATCGCCATGAGTCATGACTAACGGGTGTTCATTGGCCATTGAGCAGCTCAGCTGGGCGTTCATGGAGCCCGGTGAAGGTATCCTGCTCGGTAAACCGTACTACGGCACATTCATCGCTGATATATCGCTGCGACCCGGCGCGGTCGTAATTCTGTCGACTTTGGCGAGGTCTATCTGCTAAGCCCAGAGGCTATCAGCCAGTACGAGAAGGCTGCGACAGACTTTGAGGCCAATACAGGGAAGCGCGTACGGGCCGTCATGCTCTGCCACCCGCATAACCCTATTGGGCGCTGCTATCCCAGGTCTGTCATCCAAGCCTTAATGAAGATGTGCCAGGCACGTCAAATGCACCTCATCAGTGATGAGATCTATGCACTTTCTGCGTGGAACAACCAGATCGACACGGGCTTGGCGCTCGTCCGGTTTGAGTCGATCCTGTCGATTGAGCCAGCAGGCTTGATCGATGCAGACCTTGTACATGTTCTTTGGGGTATGAGCAAGGATTTCGGCGCCAATGGTCTGCGTGTCGGTGCCATCATCTCTCAGTTCAGTCCTGAGCTGCACTCCGCACTTAAGGCAATGTCATTGTACTCTTATGTATCTGGTCTATCCGATCAGATCACCTCTTCCCTGCTGCTTGATGATGCCTTCACGGATCTGTATATCACCCTCAACCGCGAGAGACTGTCGTACGCTCATGCTTTCTTCGTCCGAATGCTCGAGAAGAATGGCATCGAGTACACGAAAGGCTGCAACGCGGGGTTCTTCGTGTGGCTCAATCTTGGCAAGAAGTACCTTGAAGCCAATCCAGACGAGAAGCTTACAAGCGGCACCGAGTTGACGGACATGATCATGCAAAGGTTGCTGGACAACAAGGTCTTCCTGGCCAGTGGGACGGGATTCGGTTCGGAGAAGCCGGGCTGGTTCCGCGTAGTGTTTGCCCATCCCTTGACGTACATGGAAGAGGCAATGAGACGGATTCTGGTGGCAGTGGGGAAGGACAAGTAGCGTTTCAGCTGTGAACACATAATCTGTATTCCAGTCTTTATGATTCATATTCCATTCCAGTGGTTGCGTTGGTTGCGTCTCTTCGCAAGTCGTGTTCCGCTTGGCCCAGTAGGTAGCAAGCCGCCAGTTGGGAATATCAGCAGTTAACTGTTTCAGCTGCGCAAACGGGAGGAGGGTATGTCGATGTTCCTAGTTACAACTTGTAGGCAAATAAGGGAGACACAGATTAACTGTGACCTATAAGTGCTACAATTAAGCTTGTACCTTGGTAGCAATCTGGATCATACTATAGGGTAACTGCATTTGCCACTTTACCACAGTATTTCTGCTTTATCACATTCGCCCTCTCTTGGTGCAAACACCGAGACATATCTACACCGGCAATTTCGGCGTTTGAAGAACGAGGTTTGCAGATTCTGGCGACGAAAGCATGTCTAATACCTGAATATGTGCAGCTCATAGATTGAACTGCTTATGCATGTAATTCCTTACTAAGGTGCATCAAGTATGCTATATTTTGTTTTAAAAGCCGGCCACATACCGTCTTGCGCTCATGAGAGGAGTTACCAGCATCTTGTCAGGTATCACCGCGACGGAATGTGAAGGTTCAGTCTACATCGCTGGTAAACGCACACCCGAGGGAGCCATTGGCGTCTATGAGCTTGGCGGGAAGACCTTCAGACTTCCTGGTCAATATGTGAGGGAACTCCAACGGTTTTTACCCAGAACAGCATCCGCCCGAATCGGCTGAATGTGTGCTACTCTGGATTCAACTTTTATTGAGCCCTGGGGGTGGTTGAGTGCGGGTGGCAGTTGCAAGACCAACATATGTAGAGGGGGAGGCTGATATTAAGGCTAATAGGTAGTATACTAAACATAATCTGGGGTTGTTGGGGAATGGCTTTTAAAGGTGGGAAGCCGCTATGTTGACTGAGAGCCTTGTAGCCAAGAACATCAAAGCTGATCTAGATGTGCACTTCTGGGGGATTGGAATACAAGCAGGCAGTGATTGGGCTCACCTCAGCCATCCCCAGAATCCCAGAAAACTTATTATGGCTGGTCGCTTCAGCGAGAGTTCATGTGGGCTACTGGATAGAGCAGAGTTCGAACTTGGGCTATCGGGTCCCTTGGGAGGACACGTTCAAGATGCGGTAGAATGCAGCTTGTATTTCACCCGAACCTAAGGATGAAATAGATCACCCGCGTAGACCACMATGCTATGTGAGTGGAACAGGTCGCGGCCAGTCCTTGATGGTACTACCATCCAGATGTTCCTACTTCTGGACGTTATACGGCTCAATAGGTTCCTGTTACTAGTCCAAGACTGAATATAGTTGGTATATATCTTGGTCTATTTGGCTAAACGAGAGTCTTAATATACAGCAAAATGATGAAAAAAGGACTAGCGCCGCAGTAGAATGTGCTTCATCAAGACAACAAATCTGGACAATCGGTTGCGTTAACCGTTATTGGACCTCATGCTTACAGGGCAGCCAAGGCGAGGCAGACGGCAACGACAGCGCCGAAGATGGAGCCCGAGAGACCGCTGGCAGAGTTGCTGAGGATGGTAGAAGACGAAGGAGAGGAGGAGCTGCCGGTGGAGGAAGAAGACTGGCCGGAGGCACCGGAGCCGGAAGAGCCGGAAGAGCCAGAGGAAGAGGAGCCAGAAGAGGAGCCGGAGATGGCGCTACTAGAGGGACGGGCCGACGAGGAGGAGTTCCAAGAGCCAGCATAGGAGCCGTTGTAGGAGCCACCAGGTCCCTTGCCAACGCTGAAGGTGGGCTTAGCAGAGCCAGCGCTGCCAGCGGCAGCCGCGCCAGAGGAAGCGGCAGCGGAGCCGGTGCTCACAGCGGTAGTGAAGCCAGAGGCATTGCCGCCAGCAACGGAGGAGGCCGAGGGGCCCGCAGTGGAGGAAGCGGCAGCGGAAGAAGAAGAAGAAGCGGAGCAGGACAGGTCAAAGAGAGGAGTGGTGCTCAGAGTGCTGCCGACGATACCGAAGCTGGGGTTGGGGGTAACCGGGCTAGCATCCTGGAGGATGTACCACCAGGTGTTGGTCTTGCCGAACAGGGGGCATCCCACCTCGTCCCAGTAAGTCTTGGCGTTGGCCAGGTTAGCGACGGCGAGGTTCTCGGTTTTGCCGCTGACGGGCCAGCCAGTCTCCGTAATCCAGACCTCCTTGCCCTTGGCGACCGCCTCGGTCTTGGCCACAGCATCGTGGAAAAGAGCCTTGGCATCGGAGATGGAGTTGGCCATGGTGTTCTGGAAGTACGGGTAGCCATCGAAACCCAGCCAGTCGCAGGCATCGATGACAGCCGAGTTGGAGCCGTTGACCCAGGCGGTCCAGGTATCGACGTGGCCGATGGAGACACCGCTCAGTTTGGTGCCCGCAATGGTGGAACGGACCTGGTTGATGTACGAGACGAGCTCATCAGGGTTGACGCCGAGGCCAGCGTTGGCCTTGACACCGTCGACCGAGTTACGGTACAGATCCTCACTTCCGACCGAGATACCGACAACCAGCTTGGCCAAATCATCTTCGTAATCGGCAATGGCGGACTTGAGGGCGGCGATTTCGTTGGCGAAGTTTCCACCGGAAGCCCACAGACCGAGCAGAAGGGAGGTGTCCTCGGCGGCGGCGGCAGGGATAGCCGAAATGGGGGTGTTGGTAGTGCCTCCTTGCTGGTTGGACGGTCAGTCTCTCAAAGGTCATGACCATAGAAATTGCATGGGCAACTTACAATCATGGTGTACAAGCGGGCACTGGTGAAGCCGGAAGTACCCACCAGGTTCTTGGCCGTCGAGAATTCGGACTGGAAGTCAGATTGGGACTTGGCGCTGCCATCCGACTTGGTACTGCCATAGTTGAAACCTTGGTGAGCGGCCTCGGAGGTAGCGAGCGCCAGAGCAAGGGCAACGAGCTGTGTGAAGTGCATCTTGAAGGTTCTGAAAAAGAAAGGGTGTAGAAACGAAGGTACGGACGTTGATTAAAGAACGTAGATATGTCAAAATCAAAGAATGAAGAATGGACTCAGAGGGACCGAAGGAATGGAATGAACATTGGATGTCAAAGACAAAGACCCAAGTTCGAGCAGCAGATGAGAAGAAGAAGGAAGAGAGACGATAGAGCGAGATGGACAGTCAAGGAAGAAGAAGAGTCCATAAATAAAGAAGCAGGTCTAGACTCTGGGCCGGGATGACCTGTCCACACGGGGCCCAAGTGGGCCGGGGCCACGTTGGCTCCCATAAGCCAGGGCTTGTCCCGGAACTAGAACACTACTATTATCGCTAAAGATAGCATTGCCGGATATGAAATGCATGCATTTCATTGCTCCGAATACAATATTGTGTGTGCCTGGTGGATAGGCATAAAAAATTCAGAGAGGAACCATGGAAAGGCACAACGTCCTGAGAGGAGTGCCCTAATTCCCTCAGTGAAATAGTGGACGAGAGGAGGCAGTGGCTGAGGGGACTACCAATAAGCAAAGATGTGGCAAAGGGGAGATATTATGAATGGTCTACTCCGTAGTGGGGTGGGTATTGTACCCACAAGCGGGGCATCGAACATTGGCCTACAAATGAAATCGGGCCGGGTTGTCTTGCAATCTTCCTGTCCTACCCTGTCCTACCTAAGACACTCCTCAGCCAAGTCAATAGTCCCTTCAAGTCGCTGTCAAGGCGAAATGACGACACTTAAAAATAGCAAAAAGCAGTCCGAAGTAGGACGATATGTCATCGTGGATTTGGCACCGGATCTAGAATTAGAATTGGATGCCCCTGATTATCCTCGACGGGTACCTGAATAACTGTGCGGCACTGGCTAGGCTTATTACTCTGGAGTATGCAGTCAGCTGCAAGCAGTTTCTCCTGATTTACTCCGTACTTTATTCTCAAGGCATCAAGTAATGCTCTGGTCCCCTTTTCTGGTACCGAATCTCCTATATTTCAACCATCTCGATAGTTACATTCCTTGTTGGGCTTTCATATTTTGCTCTGCGGAACGACTGGGTTGAGCTTATGTTTGATGTGGAAGTATCCTGATGCAGCCCGTATGCTACGACATTCTCTCTGGTCTAATCATTGAGAGACATATGTCCGTGGTCTACCGTATGAGTCTATGCTCCCCCTAGCTTGAGAATATTGCCCTTTCAGGCAGGAATATATTTTCCCGCAAATGTAGATTGAGAATGCGACAGCCAACGAGACGACAATCTCCGAAGGATACCTCAACATTTGAATTTAATCTTACGAATTCGACTGCGACATTGTTTTCAACCCTCTCTGTATGAGAGTCTTACGAAGATTAGCAATAATGCTCCTGTGCMTCAACTCCCCTTGGATGCAATCACGTGACATATATGACTCGATCGGGTACGTAATCACATGTCTGGACGCTATCATCTGAACATGGGCGTAGGTCTGGTTTACAGGAGAGGTTCAGGGGCAGATAGATGGCCAGAGCGCTGGCGTCTCCAGTGAATTCAACTACGTTCTCAACGTGAGTGTTGCGAAACTTCATCGATCATGTGGCCAGTTCGCGGCTTCCTCAGTGGAAATAAGGCAAGTAGACCTATTGGACGGCGATTACTGGCCTGTTTCCTACACGCAGGGGATATCCAGACCAGTCGACAGTCCAAGAACAAAAGAAGCAAGCATTGCATTTCGCCTGTTCAAGTTGGCTTGTTTCTAAGCTAAGCCAATTTTCATACTCGACGGAACCTGTCCAGTCATCTATTTGATATTATATTGACTATCCTCAAACTTTCCTCACCGTCCAAAGGATAGACACAAGAGCAATAAGCTGAGATAATATCATGAGTACGACGTAATGGTAATCCGCCAATAATCACTTAAACAAATACCCCGTAAGTGCCTCAATCGTCCTCTTGCCCACATCGTGGTGCCGATTCTCCTCCCAAATCTTGCCACCCTCTCCGAATTGATTGGACAAATGGCCCAAGAAAAAGTCCAAATTCTGTTGGCACCGGGGAAAAGCATTCTTAAAGAAGTTATAGAGATCCTGGACTTGCGGCTTTGTCGGCGCATAGGTGACCTTTTCAGCAAAGAGATCCAAGTATTTCTGCGTGTGCGCGATGTCTGCCTCCGCATCCAGCTCCCAACCAGGCTCCAGATGTCCTGGAAAGACCTTGACGGGCTTCAGAGCAGAAATGAGCGCGATGGTCTTATTCCATGCGTCGAGGAGGGCGGGGGTTTCAACCTCTTCCACCCTGTATCAAAGACGGAAGTCAGCAGCTGACGGCGGGTCGAGGTATTACAGCCTTACCAAACATGTGTGCTTCGACCATAGATAGTATCCCCACAGACGACTGTCCTCTCAGTCGGCAGCCAGAAGACGGTGTGGTCAACACTATCTCCTTGCAAGGGTCCCAACAGCACTACAGGACTTTCGGGGTTTCCGTTCAGCAAGAAGAAACCGAAATTGAATACGTCCGGCTTCTTGGGCGCTTCGGGAACATTTTCCTGTCCAAAGACAGTAGGCCAATACTTGACCTTGTCATCATATTCCCGGTTGATGCCCTCCAGGACGTATGGAGCGGCATAGAATTTGGCCGTGGGGAACGCATCCAGGATAGGGGGATTTGCAGAAAAGAAATGATCAGGGTGATGATGCGTGACAAAGACGGCTTTGAGGGGATTTAAGGTGGTTTCTTTAATCCAGCGTACCACGGATAAAGCGTCAGGAATTAGGAAGGGCGGGTCTATGAGGATAGACTCCGACGCCCCGACGATCAAGGTAGTGATGCTTGACAGGCCTTTGATAGACGAGGCATGATGATAAGTTTGTAGAGGCATGATGGAGTCAATAAGACCGTAGTAGATGACTTTGCGAATATGGTCCTTCGTGAATAGCAAGAGTAGTTAATGTACCTCGATTAAACCCTTGCTGACTGTTATCATCCTTCTGCTGGCCCATATAGCTGGTAGCCTGTGCGTGGTTCCCCTCATTATGACTCCGCTCATGCCACATCATCCGAAATCTCCCAGGATATGCATGTGGGTGGAATCCATCGAACCTCAGCTCTAGATCGGGGAGGATCAATTCGGCCTGCGTGTGACGCGGCCATCGCCGGCAAACCCCCGACTGAGGATTGTCAAAGTTATTTTACAATGTTTTTCTTATATGATGCGGGGTAATCGTAGTCGATGAAGTGGAACACAATTGGAATACCGGGGGATTCCCGTTTGCCTAGGTCGGGTCTGAGGAGGAACGATGGACTCGTATTTATAATATCTTCCTGATAAGAAGCATCTGGATGATCCAACGCATCTATATCCACCGACTTTACCCTTTCTAAATCGTTGCATATACCGTAGAAATCATCCATCATGGCTCGATTTCATCCTACCATTACGCCCGAGTCTTTGAACGACAAAGTTATTGTTGTCACGGGTCAGTCGCATATCTACTATATTTAATGTGCGTGGCTCACTTAGCAATAGGAGGCGCCAACGGAATCGGAGCCAGTTTGGTCGAGTACTGCTGCCAGCAAGGAGCGTATGTTTGCTTTGGCGATGTTGCTGAGGACGCTGGGAATCAGATCGCTCAGTCGCTGTGCTCGTCCGGCTCATCGTCATCCCCACGAGCCATCTTCCAGCACACCGATGTCAGTAGCTATCAATCCGTACTCGGACTTTTTGACCTGGCCCTGAAGACATATGGCCGCGTCGATCATGCTGTTGCCTGTGCAGGTATCATGGAAATTGGTAACTTGTTCGATCCTGGCTTGACGCTGGAGACAGTTCGCGAAGTGCGTTACTACCCTACGTATTGAGCGTTTAAGATATTGACCATGGAAAAGGCGCCCACAACCAAGGTCCTCGATGTCAATCTTACTGGCTGTCTCTATGTTGCTCGCATCGCCAGCGTGTACTTGCGCCAGAACCGCCCGGAAAACGCAGACCGGTCTATTACCCTCATCTCCTCAGTTGCTGGATTCAAGGAATCTCCCGGAATGTTTGTTTACCAAGCTTCGAAACATGGAGTGCTCGGGCTGATGCGTTCGCTGCGTTTGTACCTCTCTTCAACTCATCGCATCCGAGTCAACGCCATCTGCCCGTGGATGACGACCACGGCCATGGTCAAGGGTGTACATGAAGCCTGGACGAAGGCAAAATTGCCGTGCAACACCCCCGCCGACGTTGCTCACATCATCGCCGGTGTCTTGGCAGATTCATCAATCAACGGCAAGTCCATGTACGCCGAAGGAGGGCGAGGATGGGAGATTGAAGCCAATCTTGATCGACTAGAACCTCAGTGGTTGGGCGAAGAACCGTCGCGGGTCTTGGCGCAGGGACAAGCAGTGCTCGGCAGTGGCATGGATTGGGCTCAATAGCAATTGAATTGTATCTATTTGAGACAATGCGAAGATTCCATAGTTGATATATGTAACTGGACGAAACATCCCGACACAGTCATCAAATCCGGATGATCGGCAAGGGATATGAGTTTAGCCGGTCGACATGAACTGCTCCGGATGATTGGACTCCTATCTAGAAAGTATGCTCATGTACATCCTCCTCTCCATTTTGAGCCTCTCATTTGATTCTCCTCTGTGGTTTCCCGCATAATTCATGATACCAAGACACCTGTTCGATCATGGATCGGAAGCCACCCAACCCCTTAGCTACTCCGGATAATCCACATTCCGGTGTTGATTTGGAGCTGCTGGACAATAACAACACAAATTCTGGCGATGTTGCCCATCAAGGGGGCCGTATTGCTGTGCATGGGGGCACCGTGTGGTGAGCTACATCTCGGTCAATAAACCTATCTGTTACTCAAGCAAACCAATCACCTAGGAATCATGTCATGATTGTCTGCGCCGGATTCGCTGTCATGTTCACCACTTGCGCTTTTATATTTGCCTTTGGCGTCTACCAAGCTCTCTATGAAGAGATGGCCCAGGAAGCGCATTCTCCTTTTGTAGGTCAATCGACAGCTCTAATTGGTTTGGTTGGAACGCTGGCCATCGCGCTCATGTCTATGGGAGGTCCTCTGGCCATGACCTGGGCCAAGCTCTGGTCCCCCCAGGCAGTCATCGTTGCTGGAGGCTGGGTTTTTGGTATTGCGTACATTTTGGCTAGCTTCAGCCAACGTCTCTGGCATTTTGCATTGACCCAAGGCGTGCTGCTGGGCATCGGAACCAGCATGGCATATGTACCTACCATGTCTGTCGCCCCGACCTGGTTCGATCAGCGTCGTGGGTTGGCCATGGGGATCATCATCTCCGGCAGCGGCGTGGGAGGCATGGTGTGGCCACCTGCTTTACGTGCCATGATCACCCACCTGGGATTCCGAAATGCACTGAGAATTTCGGGATGCATCTCGCTTACTCTGGTGTCGGCGGCAGGGTACATCCTGCGGTGGGAAACCAAGTTCCAGGAGCAGCTTCGGGTACAAAACCAGAGTCTCAACCAACGATGTGGATGGATCAAAGTGCCGTTGGTCGACTGGCGTGTGGCAAGTTCTCGACGTTTTATCGCGCAGGCCTTGGGCTGCTTTCTTCAGTCAGCCGGTTATTCGACTCCGTTGTTCTTCTACGCCGCTTATGCGCGGACGTTGGGCTACAGTGCTGCCACTGCCGACAACTTCATCACTGTCAGCAACGCCTCGAACTTTGTCTCCAGAATCTTGATCGGATACGGCGCCGACAAGCTGGGGCGACTCAACGCGTTGGCATTCACAACTCTGTTCAGTACCATCGCCGTCTTTGCGTTCTGGCTGCCTTCCATGTTTCAAGCGTCGACCGTGTCGCCGTCAAGCGCCGAGGGCTTATTTATCGTCTTTACCATTCTCTATGGATCTTTCGCTAGCGCATACATCTCGCTTTTCCCTGCGTCTCTAATTGAACTGTTCGGCGTGCAGCACTTTACCAGCGTCAACGGGGTCTTGTACCTCATTCGAGGAATGGGAGCATTGATCGGGACGCCGTTGACTGGATTGCTGATCCCTCAGTCTACTGCATTGGTCTCTTCGATCGTCTACGAGCGCGCGGGGATCGTCTGCGGTGTCCTCCTTTTTGCAGCCACACTGGCCTGCTTCTGGGTGAGAATTGAAGCAACTCTGGGCGAGTTAGGAAGATGGAAGGCTTGACATGATTGACTATGCAAGTACAATCGTGATCTATTTGAGTCGCTCATAGTATTACAATTAAACGTCCAGATATTGCAATTAAAGCTCCGACCTCTGCCCTTCTTTGCCTGGTTGCACCGCAGTACCTTTTACTGGAACTCCTGGGAATCGAGGGAAGGTAGATGGCGTCCCCTCAGAGTACGTATAATGATCGATGACTGGTTTTGATCCGACAAGTCCTTCGCTTTACCTTACTGACCTTGCCTCCTTACCGAAGCCGTCTAACGCAGCGACTCCGATGACAGCAGCGTCCATGGTCAGCAGATGTTACAGCAAAGAGCTTCAATTCGGAGACCCCAGCTGCAGACTGACAGCATTATGAGTGTCCTGAAGAAGAGACTCAAAAGGTCGACGTCGGCAATACCACAAACTTTTCCTGCGGGGTACATCATCTTCCGCCAAAGTTTTGTGGTATGAGCGCTTAGAAACGGCTACGCCAGGGAGACACAAGGCTAATGGCGTAAAGGGCGGATGTACTATCGTAAAAGTGCAATGGATTTTGGCTCGAGTATTGCCGCATGATGGATCAGTGATAGGAGACACAGACCGCAAATTATGACTTGGTATATGCCTGAACACCATTCAGAAGCAACTTATACCTGGCTGAGATCAGTTGCTGAATCTTCGCGATGATTCATCGACTGATTGATTTATTCATTGCGTTAACGCGCAGGGAAATCATTTTACAGGATTCAATTCCTTAATTCTAATCAAAAATAAGGGAATGCATGTTTTGAAAATCCAATCCAATGCCGCCGGACGAGAAGGCGTCCGGACGATGTACTCTTAATCTAGGGATCACATATCATAGTTTTTGTGGTATAATATTTTGACACATGTTCCGACCTCCCGTTCCTCGGTTCCCGTTTAGTCCCGCCTCAGGGAAGTAGAGTAACCACTGGTTAGTAGACTTAGAACAGTAGTTCAGCCTTGCTTTTCATAGAACAAGCGAGGTTACCAGAGATATAACCAGCCTTTCATGCCAAGCTTTTGTTAATGGTCTTGCCAATGAGCCTATACGGCCTCACTCTGAAGATACGAAGATAAGATGAGAAGGAGGGCTTCAGAATTCTTGTGCTCTCATCGGCCAATCAGAAATAATCATCCAGGGTCGGATAAACAATGATCGACAAGGGTGTTCCGCATAGGACTGTAGCACGAGCTGTGGATCCTCTAGGCAGATGTCTTAATCTTGACCCATGAGAATGATGCAAATTCCCTCCAGTCTCACATCTGCTCTCACGAGCCACAGGCAACCAACAACTCCATCAGAACAAGTCTTCTTATCATTCCCACTTTGCCAGACAAAACATGAAGACTGCGGCTGGAGTACTGGTCATTGCTGTCAGCAGCCTGGCTGTAGGTGCTGATGCCGCGAAGGAAGCTCCACCAGCCCCCACGGGGAGCAGCTACGCCTCGGGCTTTGACATGACGCGGAGTTGGGCGAATCTAAGTCCATATCAGGAGGCGGATGGCTTCAGTATGCCCAAAGGAATGCCGCACGGCTGTGAGCTGTCCCAAGTCCATGTGCTACATCGCCATGCTGAACGCTACCCGACCCCGTATCCCTTGGACGGGCAGGGGATGGAGGACTTTGCCGCCAAATGGAGCAATTACACCAAGAGACATCATCAGGAAGCCGCAGCCACGGGTCCATTGAGCTTTTTGAATGACTGGGAATACATCCTGGGCGAGGACACCCTCCTGGAAACCGGCGCAGCGACCGAGGCAGCCGCGGGAGCCAGCTTCTGGACCAAGTACGGACGGCTACTGTACCGTGCCGGCCGCGAGAACGGAGCGGCCTGGAATGCCTCGTTGAATGTGTATCCAAACGGCACGGCCCGTCCAAAGCCGGTCTTTCGCACAACCTCGCAGGCGCGGATCCTAGAGAGTGCTCGATGGTGGCTGAGTATGGACTCCTTGGACAAGTAGTAATGCCTAGCTAACAGATAACTCGAGGCGGATTCTTTGGCAATACGGGTGCCAACAGTTCGTATGACCAATATGACCTGGTTGTGATTCCAGAGGTGTCCAATTTTAACAACACTCTGGCCTCGTACGACTCCTGTCCTGGAGATATGACCGAAGGGTGAGTGATAAACTTTCCGACATTTCTCGATGACGACGAGGCTAAGATGACCAGGGATGATTCTGCACAAGTATTCATTCCCCGCTATACTCGGCAGGCTATCTCCCGTCTCTCCCGCTATGTGCCGAAGGACTTTAACTTGACGGCTTTTGATGTGCTAGCGATGCAGAATATCTGCGTCTACGAGTACACGAGCCTTGGAGCTTCCTCTTTCTGCTCACTCTTCACCGAACAGGAGTGGAAGGATTTTGCCTATAATGTCGACGTGCAGTACTACGGGGACTATGCGTACGGATCTCCTACAGGCCGTGCGCAGGGCATCGGCTATGTCCTTGAACTGGCGGCTCGACTGCAGGGCAAGCTGATTTATTCAAGCGACACGAGCATTAATTTTACCTACGACAATAACCTGGCACAATTTCCCCTCGACCAGCCCTTCTACCTCGATATGTCGCATGACGATATCATCCTGTCCGTCATCACTGCGTTGGGACTGCGCTATTTCAGATATGGACCGCACGGCCTGCCAGGGAATGTCGACCACGCACTCAACCGGACTTTTGCCATGAGCCAGATGACGCCCTTCGGAGCGCGTCTCATGTCGGAGGTTTGGACCTGTCCTCGTAACGCGTCATTTGACTCCCTTGCCCCGGTGCTATATCGTAACCCCCATGTCGACCGCGCCGTAGACACGACCAAGTTCATCCGCTTTGTTTTGAATGGAGCTCCCTTGCCGCTGGATGGATTGGTAGGCTGTGAAAAATCGCGGCATGGGTTCTGCCCAATCGAGGGATTCTTGAGTGGTGTTCCGACGCTGAAGAAAGAGGCAGAATATCAAAAGGCCTGCTTCGGACATTATCCGACTGGAAGCCAGGTGGGCGATGGTGCTCCAGAATCGTGAGTTTCATTTATCCAGGACACCGTGTGACAGGGGTGGTGCATTATGATTTGTATCATACGTTCAGTCATCCTTTTATTATAATAGTTCTGCCTGGACCAGTTGGACAGAAACCATTCATGGAGCGAGAGATTTGCACGTCCATATTGAGGAGTATAGTCTTGGCGTTTGACAATGTCTTAGCGCTCCTAGTCTAGGCTTTTCAGGGTCCGTAATATGTTAAAGCACTCTACCCTTGAAGGCTGAAACAGAAAACCCCCCTCTTAACCGGAATGGGCTGATAGGCCGAGGCTAAAACCAGCAAATGCAGGAGGTCTTGGTCCCTGAATCTCAGCATGTAACAACCACTGGTCGTTGTGTATTGGTGGTGTAGAGGCTAAAATGGCTGATAATGCTCCATCGTGGATGGCTTCACAATGGCATTTATCCGAACGTAACCCTCCTACCTTCCCATCCTCAGCCGAAAGGTTCATCCTGTTGTCATTCTGCAGTGGCATTTCCAACTTCATGATCATATATCTTCCAATTCAGCCGGATTTGCTTGCAGAATTGTGGACTCCGGGCCACATGCTACCCTGCGGGTACCCCGGATTAACGGCCGCAACCCTGAAGGATGTGACAAAGTCAATCGAGACCCAAACAGGGTAATCCCAATATAGCCGCTAGAGTAGCGTCAGTGTCAGGGTGTCGCGATGTGGGGTTGCTCGGTATTTGCTCACTCCTCTTCTGCCGGTGATGCAAAGGTATAAAGGGCAGAGACATCCTCGAGTATGGAATCCAACAAATACTCCCTCTGACAATCATATTTGCATTCAAAGACCAGTCCGCTTCGAACATCATGGTTTCTTTCTCGTACCTGCTGCTGGCGTGCTCCGCCATTGGAGCCCTGGCTGCCCCCGTCGAATCCGAGGACACCACGTTCAACGAGACTGCTCTCCATGAGTTCGCTGAACGCTCCACCCCAAGCGGAACCGGATTCAACAATGGTTACTACTACTCCTTCTGGACCGATGGCGGCGGTGATGTGACCTACAACAATGGAGCCGCTGGTTCGTACTCGGTCAACTGGAAGAACGTGGGCAACTTTGTCGCTGGAAAGGGCTGGAACCCTGGAAGCGCTAGGTACAGAGCGTCGTCAACGTCTGACTTGARGACCTGTGGCTGATAGAACTAGGACCATCAACTACGGAGGCAGCTTCAACCCCAGCGGCAATGGCTACCTGTCCGTCTACGGCTGGACCACCAACCCTCTGATTGAGTATTATGTTGTGGAGTCGTATGGCTCATACAACCCCAGCAGCGGTGGTACCTTCAAGGGCACCGTCAACACCGATGGTGCCACTTACAATATCTACACCGCCGTTCGCTACAATGCCCCCTCCATCGAAGGCACCAAGACTTTCACCCAGTACTGGTCGGTGCGGACCTCCAAGCGTGTCGGAGGCACCGTCACCATGGCCAACCACTTTAATGCCTGGAAGAAGCTGGGCATGAACCTTGGAACCCACAACTACCAAATCGTCGCCACTGAGGGTTATCAGAGCAGCGGCTCTGCTTCCATCACTGTCTACTAGGATTACTACACCGAGACGTGATTGAAGGATCAGATGGTTGCGTGAGCTTGGTGTAAGAGTCAAGAGGCGATAGCTAAGCGGGATTACCTATCATGTTGTTGGGTATAAAATGTATTTCTTCTTACCTCTCTTTCCTGGAAACTTGTCTTTGGAATTGAGCCACTATTTTTAGATCACCTGCAATCGTGCTTCATTTTAGGATTATAAGGATTGAGTGATCAAATCTTTTGAACAGCGAAAGACATGCAGTACCTTGGTACATACTATCAATGCCTAGTTGCCATCGTGGGAGAGGCGTCATTATCCACCCCAGTCGGGGGGAACAGAAACGAACTGCTGTAGACAATCCGATCACTACTTGGACGCCTGGAGCTCCTCMCTCATGGCTTCTATCTCCCCATCGAAGTGATTCAGAAAATCCTCATCTCCCCTGGATGTCTTCCACCCAAGCCGATTGCGAGCGAAATCGGCTCTCGCCCGGGAACTATATCCGCATTAGTAATGTTATGTGTTAGGTAGGTCTTTCTCGTTGTAACATACTTGGATGCAAGAGTGATTTCCACGAGACTCTCATTTCCCCCGGTGATTTCTGCTGCTGCTTCCTTCAAACTGATCGACTCGACTTCGTTACTTTCTAAGAATCCCTGCTTATGTAGAGCATCAGCAATACCCTGGCTAACCTGTAGCCATGTATGCTCTCCACTCTCGACGAAGAAGACGGCCCTGGGGCCCGATGGAAGCCAGTCCGGTTGCTCTCGCACAGCCCGGAAGAGGAGGAGATAGAAGTTCGCCAGATCCAGGATGTGGACATGATTCCAGATCTATGACGAGAAATGTCAGCCATAATCTACCATATACTGTATATCAAACCTACACCAGCTCCACTCTCAATGACGGCAGCACGGCCTCGTTTTCGGGCAAGACGCGCAAGATTGGGCACCTGTTGACTTAGTGTCGCAAATGGGCCGGATCCTTTACCATCTGTCGTTTGTCAGTCCAATTCGCCTTGGTACCTTTTTAAACCGGGATGAATAGCATACAGATAGTGGGAGGGACGATGATATATGTCTTGACACCAAGACTTAATCCCGTCTCGACAACCGTGACATCGGTGACCCGCTGCCCGTAGCGCTCGGGATGGTTCTTCTCCATGGCGTAGACGTCGTCCTTCTCGTCCGACCAGATTTTCTGATTCTGGGGCGTACCGCTGTAGGGATGGTCCCCCAGGATTGACGTGCCAGAGGTCTAAATTGTCGTCAGCTCTGCAATCTTTGACATAATGGATTCGAAAGAAGAAAGCCTTACATGGATCATGTATGTCTCTTTGCCAGTAGCTTTCTGTCTCTGGCTCAACCCTTCAATCAATGCCTTGGCAGAGCGATCGTGGGAGGCAGATGCGGCATTGATCACCACTAGAGCGATGTGTGAGTGCAAGTCAAAGCGTCAATCCAGAACGGGTCAATACCATCATGCTGAGAAGCAGCCTCTCTACATGCGTCAAGGTCGTCCAGGCCTTTAAATTCCAGAGGATTTACTCCGAGAGACTGCAGTCGGGCCGCCTGTTCTGGTCGACGGATCAAGGCTGAGATGCTCAATTCAGACGCCTCTGCGGATTGCACGAGTTCAGCGAGGATTGAACCTCCACTGCATAGTGTCAGAGCTATACTGTGATTGTTCGATTTAAGTGACACCACTCACATGTATCCAGTCGCGCCGACAATAAGAACGCTCTTTGCCGTAGTGGGAGACGCCATGACGACTACCGAATGTACAGGCTTCAATTTCAGACGAGTCTGTCTGGTCTGTCTGTTAATTTGTCTGATTTGTCTGCTTCATGGCAACCATTTTATATTCTGTCGCTGAGTTACAGCTGCATTAGTAATTCCGCCGAGGGGTGACGTCGTAGATCAAAACTCTCCGGGATTAGAAATTGCGTGCTTGAACTTTCCCAGAACTGTCCAAATCAGGCAAGCTGAAGCTATTTCGCGAAGATTCTTTCTAATTGGTCTGATCCTGATGTTTACCTTAGGTAGTTCTCCAAGAGTTTTGAAAAAAATTTTGCATTGCTTATTAATGGCTGTCAAGCTACTATCAAAGGTCAACGTCAGACAAGTGAAAATATAGGATTAGCCCGATGACGATGCATCATCCTATATACATATGCTTCAAAGTCTGTGATTAATATAGTCGTCAGTGGTATTACGACTGCGACAAGGACATTGCAGGAATATATTTGTGCAGCACGGCAGCACGGCAGCCGGTGGACATAGACAGCAATACTACCCTACCCTAATCTAATGATGATTGTCGAGGCAGTCTTCCATCTCGACGCTCGAAACTTGGTATGTACCTCTCCAAAGGATTGAGGTAAACATTGAATGTTGTGCTTAAATATGAGACGGCAGTGACATCTGACCTAAATGCTGACTGTGAACCAACTCCATCCAAAATGGGATCTCTTTTCTCTAAACTATTCCTGGCGCGGTAAGGGGATGCTAGACCTATTCTGGCATTAGGCAACCAGATTGTGTCTAGCAGTAAATCACAGTGGGCCGTTTCTCTTGGCAGGAGACCATAACCCGCGCGCTGATTGAGCCCATTTTGGGGCGGAGGAATTAAAGTGGGGAGACCCTGATGGCCGCGGTGACCTCCCATTGGCTCATAGGTGTCCCTGAGACACCCGAGTCTTGGCTTCTTTTGTCTTAGTGGTGGATCCAGAGTTTCACAACCAAACAATATTGGTCTAAAAATTGCAATGACCCAATGATCTGATGATGCTGGCATCTGTCCTGGTCACAGTGGCATAGGCACCCTTGGCAGTCAGCACTGCCTTGCCCCCTTAAAAAAATAATAATGAGGAGGAGGAGGAGGACGAGCACTATTATTATTATTTCCTATCATTAATTTTATGATTATTAGTTTTCCCAGACCACGCTGCCTCAACTGCCTGGCTCCTAAGTTTGTTATCGTCCCTTCCCACCCCTAAGATACGTAGTTATTATTGTTCCTATCATCCCTATTATTGTTGTTCCTGTCTATCAGAGCCAGATCATTCTGTTTTGGTATGATGGTCCTGGTGATTCGTCAGACCTGATTTCTACCATCCCCTTTGTTACCTCCCTTTCCCATTTCTTTGAGCCTCTCCCCGTTTCTCCTCCTTCTCCGGTCAACCATCGCTTTCGGGATGCGCATGCTGAGTTTGCGCCAACTCTGCGGGGCCACCACTCTGCTCCTCTCTGGGCAGGTGGCCCTAGCAGATCTTGGGATCCAGGCCCAGAATGTTGGTATGTCTTCCAAAAAAACCTCATCTTTGACTTCTTTAGATGCACATCTTGTAACACATGCTATGATGATCAGATTCACTCAAGTCGGCGGCTAAAACCGTCGCTGCTCCCATGATGGAGTTCTATGACAAGAACCAGACCGAAGGCATCCCGGGCAAGCTGACCGGCACCTGGTACGTGGCCGGCGCCATGTTCATGACCCTCATCCAGTACTGGCAGTCCTCGGGCGACGACACTTACAACTCCGTCGTGTCACATGACCTGATGTTCCAGTCGGGCGAGAATTATGACTTCTTCTCGGGCAATTACAGCCAATGGCTGGTAAGTCGCAACAGGTTTTAGGCTCTGCTTATGCTAACCTCTCCCAGGGTAATGATGATCAGATGTTCTGGGGCCTCGCCTCCATCACAGCTTCGGAGACGGGATTCCCAGAGATCTCAGGCAAACCCACCTGGACCTCTCTGGCTCGGGTCGTCTTCAACATGCAAGTGGCCCGGTGGGATCAGGTGGCCTGCAATGGCGGCATGCGGTGGCAGATCTGGCCCTATCAGGCCGGTTACACCATGAAGAATGCCATCTCCAACGGGGGTCTCTTTGAACTATCAGCCCGACTCGCGCGCTTCACCAGGAACGACACCTATGCGCAATGGGCCGACAAGATCTGGGATTGGTCGGCCACCACTCCACTGCTGCAGACGGATCACTGGTACATTGCCGATTCCACCTCCAACGAGGCCAACTGCAAGGATGCCGGAAACACTCAATGGTCGTACAACTACGGCACCTACCTGTCGGGGGCCTCGTTCATGTACAACTACGTAAGTCTCCCCATGTCCAGTAGACTCGTTCGACCGGCACGCTGATTTTCTATGGCGAAAAAAGACCAACGGTGAGGACAAGTGGCTGCAAAGAGTCAACGGCCTGTTGACCTCCCTTCTCGGCACGTTCTGCCCGCAGGACAAGGGCGGCAACGTCTTGTCCGAGGTTGCCTGTGAGCCCATCATGACCTGCGATCGAAATCAAATCGGCTTTAAGGGGTACACGGCCATGTGGCTGGCTCATACCGCCATCCTCGTCCCCTCGACTGCGGCCCGGATCTTCCCCATCCTTCAGGCATCCGCTCTGGCCATCTCCAAGCAGTGCTCCAAGGCGCCCGACAATACCTGCGGCCTGCGCTGGTGGCAGCCCACCTGGGACGGCTTTACTCCCGGTCTGGAGACGCAGATGGCGGCGCTGGCGGGCATCACGGCCAATCTGATGTACTACAAGTCGACCGCCCCGAACACCATCGACTCGAACCCGGACGGCAAGGAGCATCAGATTGACACCCATGAGGATGCAGCGCCACATACGCTTCATCCCATCAACACCGGCGATCGCGCGGGGGCATGGATTCTCACCGTGATCATCGTGGTTGCCGTCGGGGGATCCGTTGGGTGGTTGATCAAGTCTTGAATTTCTGGGATACGTTCTTGCTTATTATCTTTGGAGACAACAGTTGCTTGTTGGTCTGTTGTCCGGCGTGATTTGGTGAGGGTTTGGATTTGCACATTCTGTCATATTCGGGGCTCATTTCCCGTTGTTTTTATCATTTCTTGTATTACTTTCCCACATAGAGTCGGCATTTTTCCAACAATATAGCTGCATCGGACTCCATCCGAGTGTCCAATTGAACTGATCTCACCGCTCCACTTAAGCTTCACCGACGCGCTTGTAGTAGTCCTGCCCCACCAGCACTTATAAAACAACACAAGATCCTGGGGTGATCAGTCGAACAACCCATCCACGTCCTGATCGCGTCTATCCAACATGGTGTACACTATCGTCGTCCGTATGTTATACGCCCCATAATCAACCCCGCTGGGCTCAAACTCATCTTTGCAGATCTCCACGCGAAGCCAGATCCCGAGTGCATCTCGAAACTTCATGCAAAGCTCCTCGAGGCCTCGGCCGTATACTCCAAGGACAAGGAAACCCTGTCCTGGTTCGTGATGCAGTCGGTCCATGACAAGCAGGACTTTTGCATCGTGGAGCGCTATCTGAACGAGGGCTCCCAGAAGTACCACCTGGAGAACCCGTACTGGAAGACCTTTGATCCCTATGTCATCCCGCTGTTGGAGAAGCCCATGGATTTGAGACGATTTGAGGAATTGGTTCCAGAGGGAGAGAAGCAGTAGATAGGATGTCTTGTCTTTTCCATTCTAGTCTTTAACGCGTAAACGAATCGCAGACTGGATGAGTTTCAGAGGATCGACCACTTTGTTTCTTGAAATCTCTGCCTGAGCAACAAGGCATCAATTTGTTTGATTCGCATCTCCACTGTTTTTCTCTCTACTCTCCCTGCGTTTCTCATCCCTGAAAACATCCACAAGCGAGTCAAAAATACCTTCAGAATGTCGAATAATCAATCCAGCGATGCTCTCTCGTTCCCTGATTCAAGTCGGGTATTCTTAGAGCCCCATCTTCCGCCAAAAATTAAATTTCCACAATCCCCAGATTCTGATCTTCCCTTCACCACACTCACTTTTGCTACTTCCCTCGACTCTGCTCTGGCCCTATCACCAGGCGCAAAAACCGTACTTTCAGGGCCGCAATCGAAAGCGATGACCCACTATCTCCGGTCGCGTCATGATGCTATCCTCATCGGGGTTGGCACTGCGGTTGCAGATGACCCTGGATTGAACTGCCGCATCGCCGGCGTCGGTGGTTACGGGGGTCAAGGCCTAGAAGGACAACCCCGACCGATCGTCGTCGACCCCCTCGCCCGATGGGACTTTACAGAGAGCTCCAAGATTCTGGCACTGGCCCGGGAAGGTCGGGGTCGAGCGCCCTTTATCATCACAGGGTCGCGGTCCGTCCCGGCAGAGAAGAAAGCTCTGTTGGAGAGACACGGCGGCAAGTTCATCTCTCTGGATGTGGTGACCACGGAAGCAGGGGAGCATCGCATGGACTGGACCACTCTGCTCAAGGCCCTCGGCAGAGAAGGACTGAAGAGTGTCATGATTGAGGGAGGAGGGAGCATCATCAATTCTCTCCTGGAGCCTTCCTATCAACATCTCATTGACTCGGTCATTGTCACGATCGCTCCAACCTGGCTCGGACAAGGAGGAGTGGTCGTTTCGCCTAGACGACGATTCAACGAGCAAGGCGTGGCCATTCCCGCATCGCGATTGACTGACGTGAAATGGTTTCCTTTCGGAGAGGATGTTGTGCTTTGCGGGAGAATCAAGTCTTGAACCTGCATCTCTMCCAGCCGAGATGCATCAGTCAAAGATTTAACAGCTACAGAATTTGGATTCCTGCCTTTAAAATGGCTATTTACACAAAATCATGACCTCTCTTGATGTTGCCCCTTTATCTAATGGTACCACTAATAAACAATCTCTGTCGAATAGATGGCTTGCTCTCCACTGGTACTGCCATCTTCAAACCATCTGGTGATCACTCTCTCCTTACCATGAAGTGACCATTAACCCAGAACKGGTCCGGATTCGAGAGAGACTCAAGAGACGCTGTGGGTGACGAGAGACAACGACTATCGGATTCTCATTGAAGCTGCCAAAAAATAAGAGAATGACGGACTGCCTGTTCAGCACACCAGGATGCAGAAAAGACGCGGGGGACAAGCGTTAACGCTATCCGGTGTCTGCTACTGGCACAATATAGCGCCATGGTCGCTTCTGCACGCTTTGCAGTGGAAAGTGTCTTTGTCCGAGTGAGTGGTGGAGCATACTACATCGTGCCTTATGGGGTGTGACCTCGCAATGCTCAAATTCGCAATTGTAGCAGAATTAGCTGGGTCGCTAAGCTTTCACCGTCTTCAGGGGCAAAAGATTCGGTAGAATTACTAGGGGCCATCCTTGACTACCAGCCGTCATTCTGTTCTGATCATTGTTCAATCTTGACGCATCGAAGGGAGAATGATCGAGACGAGGGCCAAACATTGGATCTACATCAGCCGTACTTGGAACATGTCTTTGTCTCCGTGCAGGAAGCCATATATGGGTCCTTGCTGTGTCCTTGAATTTAAGGCCTATAATACAAGGAATCTAGACATCAGTTCCCTGATTGTGAGGCATGCTACTTTTGTATGGGGCTGCCTCAGGAATCAAGGATGTTGATAGCCCAACTTTCAAGGGACTGCACGTGATCTTTTGGTCATTCACCCAATCAGATGCGAGAATTGCCGCAAATGGGCCCATAATCCTCATCCATCAGGATAATCTCMTGATATCAGTTATAGCTCCGTCTCTATATACGGCACATATGTGATCATCAGTTATTTGTGGGAGCTCGAAAAGAATATCATCGCAATTCATATACCGAACTCAAAACATCATGACACCCATCATGCTCCATCCAATCGAGCCTTCAGACCCGAACTCAGCGCCTCCAGGCCCGGTGCCGGTTCCTTCGGATCATTCTACGTCATCGAGTTTCCGTCAACGTCCTTCATCCGGTCAGCATGAGCGCACTATCAGGAGATCCTGGGTCGTCTCGTTATCAGGCCATATATATCACTTCGCTGTCTCTATATATAACTGAACCGGCTTTTCTTCCTAACCTGCATCCCCATCCCGTCTCTTCCACGTCGATGTATCCTCATTCTACTCCCTCCCTTACTTTTTAATTACGCTTGAGGAGAAAAGACCGTTGATGAATTGAACTCAACTGATTGACGACAATTGCCCAGAATGACGTCAAAAGGTAAAATCGAGAGCCTCTCCGCGTATGGAGTCGCTCGGTCCACCATCCACGGGACCCCCTTGAGCGAGGACGAGCTCCGCAAGACAGATGCCTATTTCCGTGCGAGTATGTATCTTTGCCTCGGCATGCTTTATCTGCGAGACAATCCTCTTCTTAAAGAGCCTCTCAAGGTGGAACATCTCAAGGCTCGATTACTGGGCCACTGGGGTTCCGACGCTGGTCAATCCTTCACATGGATCCACATGAACCGCTTGATCAAGAAATATGACTTGGATGTATTGTTCATCTCGGGCCCCGGACATGGTGCTCCTGGCATTATCTCGCAGTCGTATCTCGAGGGTGTATACACCGAGGTCTATCCGGACAAGACGCAGGATGAAAAAGGCATGCAGCGATTCTTCAAACAGTTCTCCTTCCCCGGCGGAATCGGCAGCCATGCGACTCCAGAGACCCCCGGAAGTCTTCACGAAGGAGGTGAGCTGGGATATTCGATCTCTCATGCTTTTGGAACCGTCTTTGATCACCCGAATCTCATCACTTTGACCATGGTGGGTGATGGGGAGGCCGAGACTGGCCCTTTGGCCACCAGTTGGCACAGCAACAAGTTTCTCAACCCGATTACCGACGGGGCAGTTCTCCCCGTGCTCCATCTCAACGGTTACAAGATCAATAATCCCACTATTCTGGCCAGAATTAGTCACGAGGAGTTGGAAATGCTCCTCAAGGGATGCGGATGGGCCCCGTACTTTGTCGAAGGAAGCGACCGTGAGAGCATGCACCAGGCCATGGCGGCCACCCTCGAGCACTGTGTGTTGGAAATCAAGAAGTTCCAGAAGCAGGCGCGCGAGTCCAACAAGGCCTTCCGCCCCCTCTGGCCTATGATCGTCCTTCGGTCGCCCAAAGGATGGTCAGCGCCCAGAGAAATTGACGGCAGGTACCTCGAGGGCTTTTGGCGTGCTCACCAGGTCCCTATCACCGATGTGCAGAGCAAGCCGGATCACTTGAAGGTCTTGGAGAACTGGATGAAGGGGTACAAGCCAGAGGAGGTCTTCGACAAGAAGGGTACACTGATCCCCGAATTGAAGGAGCTGGCCCCGACAGGCAACTCACGCATGAGCTGCAATCCGGTCAGCAACGGCGGTCTCCTGCGACGACCGATGGATCTGCCTGATTTTCGCGATTATGCGCTGACCAACATCGAGCCGGGCGTCACCATCCGTCCAAGCATGTTCAATATGTCCAAGTATCTGCGTGACGTGGTGGCCAAGAACATGACCACCTTCCGAGTCTTTGGTCCCGACGAGACCGAGTCCAACAAACTTGCCGAGATCTACAAGGCGGGTAAGAAGGTATGGATGGCCGAGTACTTCAAAGAAGATGAGGACGGCGGCAACCTGGCCATGCAGGGTCGTGTGATGGAGATGCTCAGCGAGCACACCTGCGAAGGATGGCTGGAGGGCTACGTCTTGTCTGGCCGACACGGGATGCTCAACAGCTACGAGCCCTTTATCCATATTATCGACTCGATGGTCAACCAACATTGCAAGTGGATTGAGAAGTGCCTCGAGGTTGAATGGCGCGCCAAGGTTTCGTCGCTCAATATCCTCCTGACCGCGACCGTGTGGCGTCAGGATCACAATGGATTCACCCACCAGGACCCCGGATTCCTGGATGTGGTGGCTAACAAGAGCCCCGAGGTGGTGCGGATCTACCTCCCTCCCGACGGCAACACCCTCCTGTCGACGATGGACCACTGCTTCCGCAGCGTCAACTATGTCAATGTCGTCGTGGCTGACAAGCAGGAGCACGTGCAGTTTCTCAACATGGAGGAGGCGATTGAGCACTGCACCAAGGGAGTCGGCATCTGGGACTGGGCGAGCAACGATCAGGGCTGTGAGCCCGATGTGGTCATGGCATCTTGCGGCGATGTCTCTACGCACGAAGCGCTAGCCGCGACGGCTCTGCTGCGCCAGCACCTGCCCCAGCTCAAGGTTCGTTTTGTCAATGTCGTCGACCTGTTCCGGCTCTTCGACAACATCAATCATCCGCACGGTATGTCCGACCGCAAATGGGGAGCCATCTTCACCACCAACAAACCTATCATCTTCAACTTCCACTCGTACCCCTGGCTCATCCACCGTCTCACGTACAAGCGTCCGGGTCAGCAAAACCTGCACGTACGGGGCTACAAGGAGAAGGGCAACATTGATACGCCGTTTGAGCTCGCTGTACGCAATCAAACCGACCGGTACAGCCTAGCGATCGACGCTATCGATCGTATCCCGTCCCTTGGCAATACCGCCTCGGGAGTGCGGGAGCGTTTGATCAATCTCCAGCTGGCCGCAAAGAACAAGGCGTTTGACGATGGCATCGATCCAGATTATATTCGCAATTGGACCTGGGATTATCCGCGGAAGAACTGATGAGCCACCGGCATCATGGTGATCTTTCTTACTGAGCCTACTATGTTGAATATGAGATGATTTATATGCAACCATGACGAATATCAAATTGTTATGACCTCTTATCTCTCAATGACCACCTGGCATTTGTGTTTTAGGCTCCCTGACTTTCCACGCCGCATCATCTATTCATGCCTTAACCCCAAAGAATAGTTACTATCTAGTCTTACGTCCATCGACACATCAGTAGGCGCCCCGCCGAGGCTTCCAACCAGGCTGAGGTGCCGGGGCCGGCTTGCGGTATCCAGACAGGAAAGGGGTAGAGGCGACAAGCTCCAGACCGCCGACCAAAGCCCCTTGGGGCTCGAGCGCCCAAAGTGTTAAGGCGACATAGTTGATCCCGCTGTAGTTGAGAATACCCTCTGGAACGGGGAAGTTGGTTTGCGGGCCGAGATCATTGACTGCATCCAGTTAGAACCTAGGACAAATTTTATTTCTTCTTCTTATCGTACCGTATTTCCCAAACTGGTATCCATTGACAAACAGCTGACAGCGATAGCTCGTCCCTGCCCTTGGATCTGATGCGGAGGTGTTGAAGACGAAGCTCAACGGGATATCGTATCCCTCGGGTAGATCCAAGGAGAACGAAGTAGCATAGAATCCGATACTGGCGTTAGTGAGCCCATCATTGATCGGGCTGGATGACTTCCAGGTGGAAGTAGGCGGTTTTGGAAGATGATATCCCTGGCGCTCGGCATATATGGCTCCCTCGTTGAGCGGACCCCGCGTCAAATCCTGGTATTGCTCGCCGCCGAGATTGCCAGTCATCTTCCATGCAATATCGGACAGCTCATGGGCCGATAGCGCGTAGTCGAGAATTCCTCTAGGGAACTTGATTGCGTCTGTCCCCGGTGCCTCTTCGTCCTGGCCCATGTGGTCGATCACCACTGTCAAGACGTATGATGCCCCCGCAGACAGCTCGTGGGGGAGTGAGATGTTTCTAGGATAGGTCATGTTGTTTCCACTACCTGTCCACGATCCCAGGAATGTTTGATTTAGCCATACTGAATTGGCGAAGCCCACGCCACCAGACGTGTTGAGGAAAACCCATGACTCGTCTCCGTTGGCTTTGAAGTGGCCCCGGTAGATCAGTGAGCCCCCGTGATACCCGTAGTCGTCAGCGTACAGACATGTAGGGCCAGTGAACTTGCGCGTGTTATTGGTGTATGTGTTTGTCAGTGGCGTCCAACTCTCGTCACTATACCCGGGGGAGATTTCGGGAAGAGAGTCGAGGTATTTCCAATCGAGACCCTTCAGGTCTGGTAGGGAGATAGCCGGTGGTTGATAATGAACCGTTGCAGCGAGATTGCCAATCTTAGACCGAGTTGATTTCAAGGACTGGCCGTTAAAGACAATCCCATCGAGTCGACTCGGTACTGAAATTACCTCCAAGGAAGTTGTTGCATTCACGTCACCTGTCAGATGCAGTTGGTTGCCTGCAATTGATGCGCTGCKAAGCAAATATCCTCCCTTCACAATGACCGTCTCCTTGGATGGCGAGCTATAGTTGGCAATTGGCTGTGATGCTGGCAGTTCCAAGACCCAGTGATGATAGGCGTCGTTGCGCCAGAGGAGGTGAATCTCAAGCGTTCCCACGCGCAAAACCCGTCTCTGAGCAGTCACCTGCCACTGTACAACCCAGGCGCTTCCCTTCCTGGCAATCTTAACGCTGGATCCGTCAACCACGGTTGGTCGGGGAAGATGGGTTGACAGCGCGAGTTCATGAACTTCTTCTGCTCCTCCATATAGAACGAGCACGTGCTTTTTGTCAAGTCCCTTGGCCCAGGTGAAGACCTCTGCGGAAGAGTAGATGAGATTGAGTCCGCCCACGTCGTAGTCAGTGACGTGGAATTTGGAGTCCCTGCCGTTCAAGGACAGACTGCCTCCCAGTTGAGGAATTGTCACATTTCCAACGCTCGTCGAAACTTGGAGTCGGTATTGGACATTTGCACTCGAAGTAAAGTCGGCATGTCGGACTAGATAGAAATTGGTGATCGTTCCATTGCCAAACAACGGAGTGACTGCTATATCCTTGTTTCCTGTGTATGATCCGTTAACCCCGTTTCCAGGCGTTGCGGTGAGGTACGCGGGAGACACTTTCAGGAAGTTGGCCTGCAGCTTCTCTTCGCTATACTTTTCTCGCCAGATCTGACGATCCTCGGTAATGGCAGCCCCGTAGTCATACGAGGTGTATCCTCCGTGGTAGCCGAGATTGCCCCAGTTGGTGCCACCGTACGTCTACGACAGTCAGCTAGGTGCGGGAGTAAGGAGGAGAGATGATATCACACCATGTAGATGTTGAGAACGGTGACGCCGAAGCCGTAATTGTTCTTATACACCACTCGCGCAGCTTCATTGTTCACGAGAATCGCACATCCGTCTTCTGTGACTCCTCCCCTGACGATTATGTCTTAGTGCGTTGAACAGAGAAGTATCCATGGCATTTCTTACCACCCTCCTCCTGAACCACCTTGGAATTCCATAATAGCAAATGGCGTCGTTGGACTGTGATTGCGGTGTGTCTGCTGCCAATCACGCGGGAATCGATATGTTGGCCATACATAGGGGTTGCCACCTAAATGTACATCAGGTATATGTTATTGGCTCTTGGAAGTAGTGGTCTTACAGTCATATCTCATAGGATAAGCGTCTATCCCGTAGATGTCCGTCTCGCCCAATCCAGTCCCAGGGGCAAAGTATCCCAAGTTCTTATTGTCATTAACAACTGATGGAACAACTACTCCAGCGTCTCGAAGCTGCCTCTCGGCGTATGCCATGACTTCCCTATTCATCGATGTCGGAAACTCAGACTCTGATACGTTGGGCCACGTCGTGTACTCATTTTCTGGCTGAACCAGGATAACCGGTCCTCCATTGGTAATTTGTGCCTTGGCAATAATCTTCCCTAGAGTGGCCATGTACGTATCTGTCGCACGGAGGTAATCCTCGCTATTTGAGCGGATGATGCCCTTTAGACGAAGCACCCATCCGGGAATACCACCAGCCGAGGTTTCTGCATTGATATACGGTCCAGGTCGAGCTATCAGGTAGATACCAGCTTCACTTGCAGCAGTGAAGAATTCGTCAAGGCTCCATATCCCGTCAGTGACTACGTGGCCAGGATTGCCCTCCATGAGGCCCCAGTCGGTATAGAAGGAGACAGCATTGAATCCCAGACTTTTGATCTTCTGAAATACGTCAAGCCACAGTCCAGGAACTGGCAGACGAAAGGGGTGAAACTCTCCAGAAAAGATCATGAGGCGCTCACCCCGGACAAACAAAGAGTGTTGGTCCCATGTCACTAGGTCTTGAAGAAGGTCTCGCCTATCAGCAGCATCTTGCAACGAAGGGTGACTGACGGATGGTGCGGCTACTACCAAAGAAGCGGCGGCCAATGTGATGAATCTCCTTAAAAGGAACTTCATCCTGTGTTTCGCACCAGAATTGTATTTTCTTCTGATTTATTCCGCCAAAGAAGGTATATCGCCCCTGCAGGAACTCTGCCGCTGAATTATATACGCTCTGTACGCGGCAGGGGGCGGGGTAGATCCATTAGAAGGAAACGGAATCCCACCAACTCCCCCATCGCATTGTGTATTTTCGATTTCATTTTATGCTATAGATCTTATCGGGGGACAAGTCCGTATCAATTGGGGTACCTCGACCCAGATCTTTGCCCCAGATTGGTGGAGAAACGACCAACATGCGGGGAACTCGAGAAGATCTACATGGATTCAGCTATTTAGCCTGAATGCTTCTCAGCATTGAGGACGGAAAAGATTCCGGTATTTTCCTAAGACACAATCGACGCAAAACTTGGTTCTGGCTGTGCATTCTTTTCCCTTTTGAAGGCTGCAGTCCAATGTTTCTCTCCCTGGGGTAGCCTTCCCGTGAGCAGCTGGGACAACGACTTTGCTTTGACGCCCATCTACGGAACACCTGGCTGGGATGGCATGAGTGTGCTTGCACCTGCTCAAAGTCGTTCTGTTGATGACGCAGCCTGTGATCAGACTGTTGATAATACTGTCATAGTGGCTGGCGATGATGCGATTCAGGAGCCACCTGCACCAGATGCCGAGCATGTTGATAACACTCTGGCAGAGGAGGCAGGTCGTCTCTCTCTCCGTATGCCTTCCATATATTCACACAAGCAGATCTTTTAGTACAGCCCATCGCGCGATGCGCCTGTATCGGCAATTCTTGGTTGATGCGGGTGCAACAGTTGAGCAGGTACGCCTAGCTTCGTTCATCCACCACCAGGATCAGATCCGCGCAGACCTGTATAGGGCCTTGCAACTGCTATGGACGTTGATGATGCAGACTTGGACGAGGTTAAGGATGGTTTACTGGATCGCCGTATAATCTTACCTCCTTCTCATGCCGGCAGCGAGCAGTATATGTATGCCCTCTGAATCTTTAACATCCACAGCCCATGCGACGGCAGTCTTACTCTCTAAATCCTGCGCCAGGGAGTCCGCGTGAAATCGATCAATCAACACGCGAACCAGCTGCCGGTATTTCCTTCGGATAGCCAAATGAAGAACTAGTCTTCTGATGCTGTTCTCCTTTGTCTGAAATATTCCTATACTGTGCGTATCTATACACAAAAGTTCCAAAGCCAGCCCCAGATTATTCCGTTGGAATGAGATATGTACAGTAAATCCGGCCGAAAACAAGCGATGCTAGTCAACGAATGCACATGGAAGACGTAGAGGATTTTGGTCAACTCGAAAAGCACGTTATGTAATTATGCAATTGTTTTGTACATCATTTACATATTTCTGTGCTTTTGGAAAGAATGAGGTCTTCTCAAGGCGAGTCGTACCTGAACAAATCTTATGTACGTCAGCAAGACTGGATCATGAGTCAATCATACGGGGCTTTTCCTAACCATCTGGTGGCGAGATACAGCTTTCCTGGGACGCCTCTTCGATAGGCGGATCAATGACAGCAGTGCTAGGAAGTTCGTTTGCGCCAATATTGGCGTCTTTCGTAGGCTCTTCAGAAGATCCTGTGGACGCGCATTGACGTGGAACGTCAGGCTTATCCTCATCCCCGACTTTTCCATCATCATCTTGCTCGGGGTTCGAATCGGCGTCTTCGAAATGGGGGTTCGCCAATCGCTTAAAGGCAACTTCCCCCGTGTTGATCTTCTGAAAGACATTATCGCGCGCGACACGACGACCCGAAGGCTGGACACTGCTCGAAACCAAGACGCTGCCGCCAAGTGCTGACATATAATCTCGTTTCACAAAAGACAGAATTTCCTGGGTTTTCAATAGCATCTTGTCCTCAACCGCCTTGACCATCTCTTCAAATGCTCGTTTGACCGTGTCCGCACTGTCACGGAACATAGTCCAGCGAGCCTGTTCCACGTGGGCCACCATGGCTGCTTTCATTCGCATGAAACTTCCCGTACCTAGGAGGACAATTAGTGTCAAATCAGCCCTGGGTTCGGAGTGGTCATACCGCGTTCCTCAACACAGGTTTCGTAGGCAGGTTCGAGAGCAGTAGCTATCACAGGTTGAAACATGCGGTTGATTTCCTTTGCCTGGACCACCGTTGTCGCCAGATTCTCGTTACAAACGTCTTTGAGAAGCGCCTGGTAATTGCGTATCTGATGAGATAACAAATGGAGACTTGCTGCTGGACCGTTCTGGCTAGCTTCCCGCTCAATGTCGTCGTGGAAAGATTTCAATAAGCGTCCAGCATCAGATGCGCAGCCCTGCAAAAGAGAGTTGATGCGCCGTGAGAATGTCTTCTCCCACCCCGAGGCGATGGCCTTGATCACAGGTTCGATCAGCTCGGCGTTCCAGTCGTGATGCCCTTGAGCGTTTGAATAGAGCCCATTACGGCGGCATATAGCCTTGTACGTGGACCAGAAATAACCTCCAGCGGTGCGGTTGCTACGGTCAACTGGTGCGCCCCATCGGAGCGCAGTCTTGTTTGCTTCAGCCGCGGCCGGGGCGAGGGCGTTCTCTGTTCGCACGTCAATGGGTCAGAACTAGTTAGTGACGATCCAGACAGGCTACTTACCACAGGCGTCGAACACATTGTCGTCGAACTCTTCTCGTATCTGCTGATGGACGCTTCGGACGTGCTTTTCCAACACCTACTCGGTCACCTCATTGTCAGCAACCTGTAAACGGCATGATTGAACCCTTAGAATAAGAATGAAATGGGACGGATCAAAGAGAGAAGAGCCATACAGAGAATGTCGATAAGAACCATTCGCACTTACACTCTCGAGCTTCTGAATTTTGTTCTGCACCATGGTATTCTGCCTGGCCTTTTCGCTGTCAGTGAGATGGCTACCATCTCCGGCTGGAGAGGACCACAAGCGAAGAGAGTTTAAAAGTTGACTGAGACTGTTCAGAAATCTCCGCGAGTTGGCTTCTCGGCTCACTTCCGTGAGTTTCTTGCAGTGAGCCTGAAGCTGAGGGACCTCGGTCTCTTCAACAGACTGGAACCCAGGAACATCGGCTTCTTTTCGCAGACGTCCTCGCAGCTTCTGGTAGCCCCGGGACGAAACACAGAATACCGGAAGAGATTTCGCGACTTGATCATAATCGCGAGCATCGACATCAGGATTGAAGTTGGCAGCGTCCTCTTCTTCAGCGAGTTCCTGGTCAAGCTCTTTGACTCCGGCGGCGAAATCCTGCTGAATCGCACCTCGAGAATATTCGTTGCGGCCGGAGATAGCTATCGCCCTCATTTCAGCTTCAATCTTCGCGTCAGCTTCGTCAATGTCTGAAATTCTTTTCCGAAGCTCCTTGATCTGAGTCTCGAGGTCTTGTTTCTGGCGACGGCTGTCCTTCTTCGTCGTCTTCAGTTCCGAAATCTTCCCAGCGATTTGTTCTTTAGTGAGGGGAACACGAGACTCTTCAGGCTGATCCTCGTCATCAGCCTCGTCGTCGGAATCGTTGCTGTCTTGATCACTATCGACATAGTCGCTATCAGCGTCACTGTTCGGAGTCCGAGCCTTCTTTCGCCTGCCAGATTTCTCATTGCTCGAGCTTCGTTTTCGTTTCTTGGAGGTTGAATTCTCTCGGGGAGCAAAAACAGTCTTTCCGTCCTCAATGTCATCCTTCAATGCCTCCCAGACCTCGAGGACTTCGTCCACCTCGTCGGCGGAAGCCGTATACACGGCTTTGGTTTCTTTCAATTCCTCCAGCCGCTGCTTGAGTACTCGCTTTTCCTTGGCAAGTTCGTCGGACTTAGCCCAGTGTGCGCCCATCTGCTCCTCGAGTCCTAATGACTCCTGGCACTCGATGAGGCTGATGTCGTCAGTTTTGCTACAAATGAAGGTGACGGTGTTGAAGCCACCATCCATCTTCAGCTGTCGCTTGAAAGTGTCACCAAGCAGCGATTTGGCGGCTTTGTCATCGACTGCTCGAGTAATCGGAGCCACGATCCATAGACCCGTACACTGTTTCATGTAGCCCTCGGCAACAGCAGAGCGGGCAGCATTTGAATCGTGGACACCTGGCAAATCGACAATGACGGCGCCGGTCGATAGTGCCTCCGCTTTGACGTAAAGACGGACAACCTTGATCAACGGCCAAAATTCCAAATCCCTAGCAGGCTTCTTGTCTTTGTCCTTCTCGCCCGTCGTCTTCTCCTTGCTATCGACGAAGAATTGGAGCTTCTTGTAGAAGCGAAGAGAATCGGACTCGGCAATTTCTCGCTTGCTGCCCAGCACATTTTGGACATTGGGGTGTCTCATCAACTGCTCGACTGAGCTATTCTGCAACATCTCTCTCGTAAATTTAGGGTATACAGCCTTGATTTTGGCGTATGCGACGCCCGCCTCACTTTCCTCATTGGACGCTTCGCGGGAGACGTTGCCGCTGCCATCGAACAGATCGTGGAAAAGGACCCTGAGTTCCTTCTCCCAGTCTTCCCGTGTGATGAACTCAATTTCGGCCTGATAAGGATCATCGCTGGTGTTGTAGGAAATTTCGGTAACCACCGCCGTGCATGCGCGCATACAATTTGTCGGCACCAATCTCTCCTCATCAAGCATGGCATTGATGATGGACGACTTTCCAGCTCCCGTGTTACCGACAACACCGACAACCGTCTTGGGTTGCGCAGCCTGGGTTTGGACTTTCTCTATAGCCTGGAGCCACTGGGATGCATCTTCAACCGCCACGCGACCGAGCGGCTCTTTCAAATCTTCAAGTAACTTCGCTCCTTGTAGCACGGCAGCCTCGAGGAGCTCCGGAGTGCTATCAGCAAACAGGGTCTGTAGGGAGAGCTGCTGCAGAATCTTGGGCTCAGGACGATCTGTTTTTGCACTGGCTTTGACTGGAGTGATTTGGGACAACGGATTTTCTGTCGAATAATCTTGAGTGAGCGCAGAGGAGGAAGCAGTTGTAGACGAATACAGAATGGTCTGAGGGGACGTGTGTCGTAGCTCTCGTCCTAGTTCGATCCAGATGTTTTTGTCATATCTTTTCAATCTGTCCCAGTCTCCCTTCATCAATTTAAACGCTAGATCTGAATCAAAATTCTTCTCATATGCATCAAAATCGTCTTTATAGGTGAAAAAATACTGGTAGAACCCAGCATTGTGACTTGTAAACTCACGCAGTTCCGCCAGCAATTGAGAAGTGGGTGCACTGTGGGCGCGAGTAAACAAGAGGGCTCGTTTTCTATACTGGTCGCGGCCGTCTGCAGTCAGAATATTCCACTCTTGAACGAGCTCACGCCGCTGGTGATCTATATCCATCAGCAAGTTGCGTTGTAGCTGAGTTATGCAACAGTAGCTCCCTCACCGATAGATGACCCCGCTACTACAGGGCTAAGGTGTGCCTCTGTGAGGCGCTCATGAATAAAACCACGCATGGCACACTCTGTGAGGTAATCCTGAGAGCCTGTGGGCAGGGTATAATGTCCTTGAGCGGCCTCTTTTGGTCCAAGGAGATGTGCAGGCGACTCCAATTTGCTCATACCACACGCGTTGGGCGGTTTGGGTGAGTGCACTCGATTTTCGTTATTGAAGGACCAGTCTTGAGGCTCACGCTTAATCCTCGTATCCGACTTCACCGATCCTGCGTTCGCCGGGGCCAGGTTGGAAAGGGGCTCAAGGGGATCCCGTCGCGCTGGGCTTGTACGAGAACCCAGGTCTGAATCCTTGATCGCTTCGACAGCAATGACACGGTCGCCAAAGGTGTCCAGTTCCGCAATAGTGTTCATCGAGGCCACGATAACGCCATTGTGCCGGAACACGATTGGTTCATTGTGGGAAGATCGTAACAGGTAATTTTTTCTGATATCTTCGAATTTGGTATGCTGCAGTCGATCGGAAGGCACGTCAGTATCTGGTCGGCTATAGCTGAAAGATCGTGTGGCACTCACGCCGCGACACTTGATCCACAAAACATCTGTCTCGTAGTCGGCATTGTCGGGGGTCTTGTGGTCTTTGAGGATCCCAACCCAGAAGACGTTGGGATTCGATAGTTCGTCTGGTGTCTTGGACTTGACGTCGCGATGAAAGGCGCTGCCATGGTTCAATGCCTGGTTAGGTGGGTACCACGACCGAAAATGATTGGCACGACACTCACATTGTATTGGCCTTCATGGCCCTGAATGGCGGGAAGGATAGCATCTACTTATATCGGAGATGAAGAGGACTGTACACAGTTGTGCATACTCATACTAAGCACCAGAGAGTACAAGAAAGAGTATTGATAGATTGATTGCATGAAGAGCGAGGTGACAACTATCTACATACGTGCGTGCACTTGCTTGGAGGTCATACAACAAAAAGCAAAGAGGTCTCGCTGTCGCGTCGACGCGTTGAGGTGTATTGCCTGATCGGGTTAGCGAGTCTGGTACCTGGTCCTTTCCTTCTTGGTGAACATACCACGTGACAATGTCCAGCCATGATTACGAGTCAGCATGGACATGGCAGTAAGATACGTCTGGCTTGGAGAGGAACTGTTCGTTTCACTAACGAGTCTCATGTGCGTAAGGTATCAAGTAAATAAGGCAACAAGAACTCCGGCCCTGTATATCACGGTCATTTCTGGTCAGTCGCAAACAAAATATATTTCTGGCGACTGCTATGGCTGAGTCTGTCATTTAGAGTTCTTTTGTGCCCCATACAGTATCCAACAAACAGGTAAGAGACTCTAAACCGCCTCCATTTCCTCGCCGAGTACGCATAGCTTGTGCACAGACCAGAAACAAAGGAAGAAGAATCCTCGTTCTCGGGTTGTTCTTCACTTCTTTCGAATAGAATGTATTCCTCTCATGATCGATCGTGGGATGACGAGATTACCTGGTTTGATAACTTGAAAATCCAGAATGACTTAAGACAATGAATTATAGTCCTTGTAACTTTGAGCGGACCGAGTCGCCGAGTCAGTATAATCGGAGAATCTAATGGAAGAATCTCGCCCTTTGATTCTTCGTATGGCGGATACGAGTCGCTGAGACAGAGACCAGCGGGACACTAATGCCTAATGTCTAATGCCAAAACAGCCCTCCGAAGCCACCCAGTCGTCGCTTGTGACTCTCAATTCAGGCGAGATATGCCAGGGAGACACAAATTAGCCTATTTTCCCCACACAAGCTCCACTGATTTCTGACGGGTGAAACGCAGGCTGTTTCTTCAGCATTGCAGAATCGTGAAACGCAGGCTGTTTCTGCGTTGCAGAATAGTGCAACGCATGCTGTTTCTTCAGAGTTGCAGAATCAAGACAATTCGGCAGAACAGGGCAATTCCCCATAGTACCTACTGCTTGAGACTGGAACATGACCAATCCTACCAGCTGTCCCGGAATATTTACCCCATAGATGCCAGTGCTTCATTGTATCAGGCCAGCTCTGTTGCAGGGGTGTGGATTATAAGCATTCTGGACATATCGTGCGCTCTTTCGCTGCACGGCTAAAATCACTGTCGACCCCAGGTCTTGGGACATCTTTTGAGCCAATTCGTCTTTGGAAGCAGTTGATCCAAACCCTCTTTCTCGGGGCAAAGGAACAGATTCTAAACAGGAGATCGGACGACAGGACAGACAAGTGGCATTGTATATTCGCATAACGTGAGGGCTCGTCTAGGGGGATCAGGTCTATAAAAGAGATCATCAGGACCATCGATCGTTGCGATCCCAGAAGTTTGGCCTACAGATTCCACAAGCTCTTTCAGATCCGACTATCTGCCTGTTTCTCAATATCCTTGGCAAGAATGTTGTTCACAGCAGTGACTCTCGCTCTTTTGGGCCAAGCTTTGGCTGGCCCCGTCGAACTTCAGGAACGACAGAGCAGCTGTCCCAATATCCATGTCTTTGGTGCTCGCGAAACCACCGCACCCGCCGGCTATGGTTCCTCCTCCACTGTTGTCAATCTGATCCTCAACGCCTACCCAGGCTCCACCTCCGAGGCGATCAGCTACCCTGCTTGTGGCGGTCAGTCTTCCTGCGGCGGAGTCAGCTATGGCAATTCGGTGGTTGCCGGAATCAACGCTGTTGTGAGCGCCGTGAACTCGTTCCACCAGAGATGTCCAAACACCAAACTGGTCCTTGTCGGATACTCTCAGGTATCTTCTCCATATTGAAACCTCCAAACACGTCTAATTCTGTGGCAGGGTGGTCAAATCATGGATGACGCCCTCTGCGGTGGTGGCGATCCAAACGAGGGCTACTCCAACACAGCCGTCCCGCTATCCGCATCGGCTGTCAACATGATCAAAGCGGCTATCTTCATGGGCGATCCTCGCTTCGTCGCGGGTTTGCCGTACAATGTCGGCACCTGCAACGCGGGTGGCGTAAGCAAGACCTTCCTTGAGTTGTGATGTTGGCTCTAACCACTCCCCGCATCTAGTTTGACCGTCGTCCTGCTGGCTTTAGCTGCCCATCTGCAAGCAAGATTAAGTCGTACTGCGATGCTGCCGATCCATACTGTTGCAACGGAAACAATGCCAACACCCATCAAGGCTACGGAACCGAGTACGGACAGGCAGCTCTTAGCTTTGTCAAGAGCAAGCTCTGAGCTCGAGCGGCTCGGGAGGGGGTTCGGGAGGTCGCTCTGGTGGCTCTGGAGGCTCGGGCGGTTCCGGTGGAGCAGTTGCCCATTACGGTCAGTGTGGAGGTCAAGGATGGACTGGCGCCACCTCGTGCCACAGTCCCTATACCTGTAAGATAATCAGCCAGTGGTCTCTCAGTGCCTGTGAGCCTGACCGACCGAGCATTGTGGTGCGTCACAACTCGTGATATTTGAAGGATATGGCTTATTGGATAGTCTTATGAGGTATCTGTCGTCTTCTACTTGCTTCTTTTTGCGCGATATATCGTTTGTCAGGACCGAATATTCCGCAAAGGACAAATATGAATCATGCACAAAGCCGACAAATCCAAGGACAGATATGGTACCAAGTAAGATTAACTGATACCCTCGATGTCTGATACGTATACCCGTACGTGGAAGTAGGTGGCTATTGACATCGGCTTTGACAATGAAAATTGATAGTTCTGACTTCCACAAGACATGATAATAAGCGGTAGCTTTCGTACATCTTGCTGTCGGCCATTTTCCGACCGAGACCCATAAGACTGATAGGCAGAAATGGCATTTTGTTACGCTTTTCGGCTACCGAGGAGAACAAAGGGGGAATTTTTCCCGCTGTAGTTGGGTGACAGATGCCTCTGGATTTGGTTGGATTTCCCGCAACTTTAATCGTGGATTTACATGAATCTGGGCCAATCCACCCGTTCTTTTGCCTTCTAGGATTGAGAAATCTGCGTATCCGTGGAATGATTCGTCAGACTTTCAAAGCATCTCCACAATCATGGGCCACTGAAATGCGGGGGATATGCGGGAAACTTGGCCAAAGAAGGACAAAGTCTTTCTGCGGAGGGCGGAGACTGGTCAAGTGGCTGGGTCGTCCGGGGTAGAAGTCTGGGGTAGGATGGCCTCTCTAGTCCTGCCATTGTCCAATGACTAACTTTTGGTTTCATGTCCAGACATCCCAGTCCAAAAGTCTTCAAGGAACTGACAGGTCCTCCGACCATATGGCACTTGGGGGTCCTGGAGTGGAATTTGCGCCCGCCCCAGTTACGTCTGGAGGTTTCAAGATTGAGCCAAATTACATCACCACTGACGGACCGGCCTCTGTCTCGTCGTTTTCAATAACCGATTGTCGCTATATATATCTCCCAGATAGAAGGGACTGGAGCGAGCAACCTTTCCGTCTTCAGCCATCCTCATCTCTTGAGGTCGATTAGCTTCTTCTGCACTCCACTTGCCATCTCCACCCCCTAATCATGGTCCATGACCTCGAGGCTAGCAAGCCCTCCCTGGATGGGAAAGAGTTCCCATCCGCGGAACATGTCGAAGGAAATGCTGTCGGTATCGTTCATGCATTAGACCCTCGCCAACTCGAATCCCTGCCTTATGGTCCCAGCGGATTCAAGGGCATCTTCGGCTCCAGGTATGTCTTTGGCGCAGCTTTCCTGGCCTCCATGGGCGGGTTCTCCATGGGATACGACATGGGAGTCATCTCCATCATCAACTCGATGGACAAGTTTCACGCGGTGTATCCGCGGGCCGCAAGTGCCTTTGGCAAGGGATTCATGACGGGGATGCTGCTGCTGGGTGCATTTGTCGGCTGTATCTTCATGCCATATCTGGCAGATCGGATCTCTCGCAAATGGGCCATTACGGTTATGGTCATCGTCTTCAACCTCGGAGCCATTCTTCAGACGGCCGCCACCAACTACGACATGCTGGTCGCGGGTCGCTTTATCGGAGGCATTGGGGTTGGTACATTGGCAATGGTATACGTTCTACTCCATCGGCAGTGTTTCCACCAAGATTAATGGGTGAAAATCATAGGGTGCACCGCTCTATATCTCGGAAATCTCTCCACCACACATGCGAGGCACGCTTCTCGTCCTTGAATCCATCTCCATCACCCTGGGAGTCGTCATTGCATTCTACATCACTTACGGTACCAGAAACATGGCCACTGAAGCGTGTTTCCGACTGCCCTTTGGTCTGCAAATGGTGACAGCAACCATACTTGGCGCTGGCATTCACTTCTTCCCGTACTCTCCTCGGTGGCTTGCCTTGGTCAACCGCCTGGATGGCTGCATGTCTAGCCTGTGTAAATTGAGAGATCTCCCAAGCAGTGACGAAAGAATCCAATTGGAATATCAGCAAATTATGGCCGAGATCAAGTTCCAAAAGGCCGTCCTGGCCAAAAAGCACCCTGGTGCATCCGGCATCAAGCTTGAAGTTCTTTCCTGGATGGATCTCTTCACCCGGAAAATGTGGAGACGCACTGCTGTCGGCATGGGTGTTGCTTTCTTCCAGCAGTTCTCGGGCATCAACGCTTTTATCTACTACGCGCCAACACTGTTTGAGTCTCTCGGCCAGACCGCAGAGACATCCCTCATTCTCTCTGGTGTCTTCAACGTTCTCCAACTCATCGCAGCTATTGTCTGTTTCCTCGTCATTGAAAAGGTAGGCCGGCGCCCTCTCGCTATCTTCGGTGGCTTTGGCACTGCAGTGGCCTATATCATTATCGCGGTCCTTTCTGGTCTTTACTCAACCTCCTGGGCTTCGCACACGGCCGCCGGCTGGGGCTGCGTTGCCATGGCGTTCATCTTTATCCTCATCTACGGAGTCACCTATTCGCCACTAGGTTGGGCCCTCCCATCCGAGGTTTTCTCGACCACGTCTCGATCAAAAGGTGTCGCTCTCGCCACATGCACTATCTGGCTGTCAGATTTCATCGTTGGCGTTGTCACCCCTTCCATGCTGGCTGACATTGGCTACCGAACCTACATCTTCTTTGCAGTCATGTGCTTCCTGGCAGGTGTCTGGGCGTTTTTCCTGGTTCCTGAAACGGGTGGGAAGACCCTCGAAGAAATTGACGAGTTGTTCGGTGATTCCAGTGCGAGGGAAGAGTGGCAACTTGCTCAGGAAGCAATCCTGGCTGGAAGTACCAAATAGGTAGGTTGGGTTTTGGGTTATGTGTAACTAACACTGCGTTGTGCTATTAGGCAAATAGTATGGTTAGGCAGTTAGGTCGAGATTTGTGCTATACCATGAATGAAATAAATAGTACTATCTCTAGACTTTGTCCATGCAGATACGCGTAACCATGGACCAACCCTACTCATTATGCTCGATAGCTACAGTTGTGTTGCCTGGAATAGTGATCATTTCGTACTAGGGGACTTCTAAAGTTCTCTAGGGACATTGCTTCTAATGCATAATTAGCACACATAGATATTGACTGCATCCAGTATTTACTGGAGTAGTTCAGTCTGTATTTCCTTCGCGAGACCAGCTTCAAATAGTCCTCCTTCACTTTATATCTCCTCGCTGTCTCGCTTCTCATTTCTTGCCTCCTGCTGCCCGCCTCTTTCTTGTGATCAGATTTAGGACGTGTTTTTTCTCCTAATTTCAACGAGCGTATACCGGAACGGATATATGGGTAGTGGTTGCCAGTGGGAGCAAGCCACGATAGATTTCAGATTTCGCAGGTGAGATGAGCTCAAGGCTCTTGCTTTGGGGCAATATGCATCATTGCTAGCGTATATTTAGTCTATTAAACGCTCTTGGGCGAGTTCCAGGAGCTCTCACCTGTCTTGATTGAGGACAATACTGATGTTGATCGCTTTTGCTGATCGGGCGGGCAGAGCGTCTTGTCACTGGTTATCGAGGCTGTCTCGATTTGCAGAAGAGAGGCCTTCTGCCGTTCCTTCTCCTGTCTTTGTTTATACACCATCTGCAGTTGGTCATCGTCTGAGATGCTGCGAAAATTAGGAAATCCTAAAGGCATGATGCGATGATGCTACAGTCAACAATCAGAAGGCTGAAATCAAGATATGCCAGTCTTTTAAAGAGCAGGACCTGGAGCACAAGATATCTGATATTTAGAACAACTTTATCTGTGCCATTTCCTAGACACTATATAGTACACGAGATCAGGTGTGCCGGTTGACGTAAGCGCGGGCTCTAACAGTTCTGTCCCCAACAGTATGAGTCAAAATGATGTCTCACAAGGTTGGACAAATAGAAACGCATAATCGAGACAATTATATTGCTTTGCCTGATATCATGCCTGGTTTATGTATGATCTAGTGGTAGCGGCTATAGACCGCGCAGGTAAATGGTGGGCAGTGCTCGTATAAGAAACCTTCAGATGACTCACGTTAGAGTTCTTGACAATGAGGATGACGCATAGATGAAGGTCTCTCTTTTACTGATCAAGGACGAAAACAGAGGTCTCGAAGTTCTTGTAAGATGGTCAATAAGCTTCTCTCCACAATAAGCAGCCCAGTCTTGTCTTTAGGCCCACAAAGCTTGAATTTGAATGACGTTCGATAGCAGGTGCAAACTAGAGCCGGTCTCTGCAGTCTGGCCCTTTTTAGTTGCCCACGGTATATCTCATGTTACATGGCTCATTCTCTCCCCTCGGGGACCTAAGTTTGGCCGGTCTTGAATGCGCGACTACCGACAGAGAGGACATGCTTAACTTGTTGTCACCCAGAATATGCCTATCATTTCTACTTTGCTAGAAATTGTCGTCTAGACACCTCTTTGGCGTAGTGGATTTGAATGGCTGACACTTGCTTACTACTTGAACTGATTGAACTAATCTACCTGATAAATTATGAGCACTAAATAAGGCAGCATACACAAGACCTAAAGCCCTTATTTCATATCACCTTGCAGTAGCATTTAGGACATGATTATCGGGGGGTTTACAGAGTGAGCGAGAGAGTATACCAGCGGGTATCCATATGCAATCTACGAAACATATCTGATGTATGAGGATAGTTATCGGTATGGGTAAGTATTGTGGTGAAGAAGCACTTCAACGCCTAGAAGAAAGGAAAAATATAAGTTCTCTTCCCAAAGGCTGTGGTCCTTGACCTTAATATGTCCGGCGTGCCCAGAGAACTTCTAACTTGCACATAAAGTGTCATGCATTTCCCTCACATTCTTCATGGCTGCGTCATCTGAGATCCAACTATGCTGCACTCCACGACATATTATAGGAGTTTACAAGTGCCAGACCCAAAAAGAGCCAAGATGATGAGGCATCATTGCTTAGATTGAGTTGAAGATTGTTGAACAGCAGCTAAAAACTGCTCAGACTCCGCTTCGAAAAAGAAAAAGCGGTCGGAGAACTGTGGTCCAAGGTGAACTGACTCTGATGCTTTCCTAAATCAGAGCTTCTAGCCTTGCTTGCTGGCGGACTGTGCCTTTCTGCATAGGGTTGATTCCTTGCTGCGGAAAAACGTGCACTTTTCTGAGTGCAATTCCAACGACACGTCTACCATGCATTACTAGTCTAGGAAATCCGAGACGTTGAGAAAAGCAGGAGAGTGAAGATCTGGGCTCTCCCTTGGGCTTATGGCTCTCCGTATGGACTGCAGTGAGAGTACCTACATATCTCATTACACTTCAGGTTACTGTGTGTTGGCACTGTTGGGTTACTTCGAGGATCTGCATAGCTTTCGAATAACGTGAATCGAGGACAACATATCAGTATCTCGGTGGTATGCAATAATATTTTCAGCTCTCTTTTGGCTCATCTTTAATCTCATTATTCATGGATTATTCATTGACAGTGGAGCAATTCGGAGTCTTTGATTGAATTCTATTGGTTGAGTGGGCCGCAAGGAACAATTCTGGAAGGAATGCAGCCAATCGTAATAAAAGCCTAGACAGGAACAGCCCACTGACTGCACCAATCACATTGATTTGATCTCTCACGATCTGGATCCCGAGAGAAAAGTTTGAATTCCCGTCTGACCGCAATTTTGGAGATGGGGATGCAGCTGCAGATCGCTATAGGAGGCCAAAGAGCTCTCCACTCCGGATGGTCTGCTAGTCTCCGCGGCGCCTGAACTCGTTTGAAGAGGATTCAGGAGGGTGTTCCCTACTGGAGTGTTAACAGATACAAACTTTGGCTTGTATCCGCTGCATGCAAAGCTCCCGTGCTACACCCTTCAGCCACCCTGCTGCGGACCATAACTTGCTTGATTAGTAATCTGTGCCGCTTCCCAGGTGCCCGGTGTCGGGGAGAACGGAATAAAGGATTTTCGTTCCAGTCTAGAAGAGTCAGAAAGAGAGAAGGACAACAAAAGTACTGTTGCGTGAGTCTAGACATGTTTCTCCTTAATTAAACGACGGATGTACTACTCGATACTACCTTAATTTAGACCCTTTTCCGGTGGTCAAGTGACCCCAACTCACCATCCTGAATAATATCGAGGGCGGATGGAGACCTCGTAAAAACAACTATTTTTAGATTAAGCATCAGATAATCAGGAGACTGCCAGAAGGCCAGTTATCAAGTTATCGCCTCTGGAGTTTTGGTCTGGAAGTGTTAGGTAAAAGAAAAAGGGGCAAAAGGAAGTTCCTCGGGACTCGGAATTGCCTCAAAGGGGCGATATCGACTTGGCTCTCCTTAGCGATATTTAATCACTTAGCGGTGTACGGGGATAGACAGTCTTAGCCGGAAAACTTGTCAGGTCAGCTGAGACACTAAACAACAGCTAACAGATAGCAGTTCATCAAGACAACGAATGACAACTCATCCCGGTGGATACTGGATTCCCATCAGGGGCAAACTGGCAGAACGCCATTGCTTCCTGCGGGTCAATTGCTTCGGCTTGTGGGTATCGACCCAATTATTGTTGGATTTGGTCGATGGAACGGATCGCCTACCGAAAACTTTTCGAATTTTCCATGTGCGTGTGCGTGACCGCCGAGTCCAGATGGCTCCGTCTGGCATGATAGTAATAAATGTCAATCCGCGGTGGCTGATGATATTTATCCATTCCACCCTGTTTCGAGAGTAGAGATAGATCACTCGTCCCCCGTCAAACTCTCAAGCCAGCCTCAATTGCATCTCCGCTTGATACTCTCTCCCGTGGATACGCGGGGATCTCAATCCAATAGCCACCATGGCCTACGACTGCTACTGCGCCATCTGCGGCGTCGGCTTTTGTGGAATGCTCATTGAGACTCCCTCAGAAACAGGAACCGAGCGTCGGAGACGGTGGATTGAAAAGAGATCTCAAGCCCTCCAAGCGGGTCAGTCGATCGACCAGGTCCCCCAGGACGGTGAAGAGCCCGTTCGCAGTTACGACCCCAAGATTGTTGGCTGGGAGAATGTAGCATGGCTTTACAAGGCATACTGCCTCGGATTCAACCCTCAGGCCGCCTCGGGAAAGGGAAAGTGAGTGCCTGATGATCGCCTTTTGCATCGATCAAGGCAGATTATCTGACTATCATCAGGACATTTGTCTCCGGACCGGGTTATTATGCCGACGTTGTATGCTCCACCACCCAAGGTTTTATCGACAATTCAGCAGGCTTACCGATCATTGCAGGGAGAGATTGCCATCAAGTCTGGAACTGACGCTGTACCGGGTCAAGACCGGAATGTTTATACCTGGTTTGACCACCTATCCATCGAACTGGAAAGGATCTATTCTAATGTGATGCAGCTATGGCTCTGGGACCGACGACACCCCCGGACCAGTTATCCCCTTCCATGGATGCTGCTTTGAGATCCTCACTCGCGTCCTGACCGGCTCCACCGATAGCTCAGCAATCGACATGAAAGTACTGTACAATGTTATGACAGAGTTATCCAACGGATCCTCCTCCGCTCTGCGACTGAACTATGGCGACGACATTCGGCGGGCACAAGGCCGGTACTGGGAGTGCATCCCCGGCGCAGAGGCAAGCAGCCACGATCAAGTCGCGTTCTTATCATACTGACCAGTTGCAGTACTGCGCGACTCATCCAATCGAAACATCTGGTTTGGATGATTTGCTCAAAACCAACATGGCGACGGACGGCAAATTCAAAAAGTCATTCTCACACTTCGATCTTAAGGGCCGCTCGCCTGCCAGCCCCTTCGGCAAGCTTCCACTCGAACTCGTGTATCAGATCTGCTCATACTTGCCCGGTGATTCGCTCAAGGCATTGACTCAGGCATCACTGAGCATTCAGGTTGTCACTCAGGACAACTGGTTCTGGAAACGATTTATCCAGTGGGATATGCCATGGTTCTGGGAATTTTACTCTTCGCAGAACCCCAGGGATTTGCCGGCCGACGTCAACTACAAGCGCTTGTACCTGTGGCTGGACAAGATGACTGCTGCTCGGTACGGCATGGACGACCTGGCGCTCATTGGAGTTGCGAACCGTCGACGCATCTGGGGAGTTTGTGAAGAACTGGCCAGTCAGTACCACAAGGCTGTGGTAGCAGCGTGAGAGGATACCTGGCAACTTTGACGTTTCGAAACCCATAGTATGACTGATATTGCCGGTCGGCTCAATCTGTCGCTTACTTCACACGAAGCAAAACCGACCTCTCTCCATCCGATATCCTCTCGGAATCGTGGCAGGAGAGGGGATGAGGCCGCATGTGCTTGGAAGATTTCAAGGATTACTATTTCAAATCAGAACGAGATCATTCAACCAGGACAAAGCAAAGTTGCGGTCGCGAAGCGATGACCATTCTCTTGAAGCCGCGGAGGATGGCCTTGATGAGGAAATCGATTTGGAAGTGAGACGGCTCTCTCGCGCATTTTCCGATGCGAATCACATAGGACGAGCTCTCCGTGCTTGGTTGCGTCGCTTGGACCATATGATAACCCAACTCTACAATTGTCCGAATGGTGGGATTATCGAGAGATACCATTGATTCGTATGGAGGCAATGCAAGGGTGCAAGCGGGCTGAAATGGATCATCCTCTGTAACGGAGGAACATAGATCTGCTGGAATTATGGATAGACGGAGAAGATAGACTTATTTCTGTATTAATTTATAATAAACAATATATTCCATAGACTTTTGTGATGCATTTGTGATACTATGAAGCACGGAGGGTGTTAATGTGAACCATGTCTACTATACACTACGCAACTCATGCTGTCATATGAAATATATGGATATCTCGAATATAACTCTATTTAACGACACACTGGCCCTCGTCTGTGGTTCGAGGGCCTGGACTCATGGGTCCAAGAGACACTAATGAGGCTTCGAGTTGTCCCAATGCTACTGGACTACTAAAGTATTAGTGAATGGTACATCTAGTTGCGGGGTCAGCGCTAGTACGGATTGAGACTTGTGATGATGTGAGAGTGTTGCCTGCGAATTGATGGACCTCTGTCCTCCGTGTCTTTGTTCATAAAAAGGCCACAGGTTTCGGCCTCAAGCATCAATACGAGCCAGCAATAGGTCGATTCAGAAACAAGAACACATTTGGGGATCATGGCTGTCGTGCAAAGAGTCGCTATTTTCGGCGTAAGACCGACTGTCCAGCGTTCAATATGACCATAAACACGCCTACTGACCTCCCTACTGGCCTCTGGCAACTTTGGCACTCCAATCACAGCAGCCCTACGACGTGCGGGCTTCATAGTAACGATCATCACCCGCAGCGAATCAAAGGCGACGTTCCCGTCCGACATTCCAGTTATCAGAACGATTTACACCCTGGAGAACCTCACATCAGCCCTAGCGGGACAGGATGCAGCCGTCTGCGTGGTGGGTCCCGGCGGTATCGGGGCACAAATCACCATGATCGATGCCGCCGAGGCTGCAGGCGTGAAGCGCTTCATCCTGGATGACTTTGGCTGGGGTGACAATCCCAAGTCTTTGCCCGAGTTCAACGACATTCATGCGCATCGTCGTGCGGGATGGGATCACGCAAAGGCGAAGGCAGACAGTAATCCCAATTTTACATACACGGGAATCAGCACTGGGAATCCAATTGATTGGGTGAGTGATAGCGATTCATGTCATACTCTCGCCTCAGACTAATCAGCTCTCAAGGCATTGAAACGCTTCCCCCCGATGGGCTTCGATGTAGCGCACTGCTCGGCCATCATTTATGACTCTGGCACCGAACGGTTCACCGGAACCACCCTCGAGGGTATCGGACAGTCGGTGGTCGGCGTCTTGCAGCATCCAGGCGAGACAGCCAACCGCTTTGTCAAGGCGCAGTCAATCATAACCTGTCAAAACGAGCTGTTGGAAGCATTTCAATCTGCGACGGGCAAACAGTGGGAGGTACAACGAGCGTCCACGCACGCACTCATGGAGAACGGGAAACGCAAATTTCAGGAGGGTGTTAGTGGCTGGATTCTGGACCTGGTGGTGGCACAATTGTTCGACGAGGGCCAATCTCGGTGTCTTCTTGCTCAATCGCGAGAGGAATCAGATGCGGATCTATTGGGAATTGCACAGGAGAGTCCAGAGCAAGTGGCGGCCAAGGCTTTGGCTTAGAAGTGGTCTACAAGGAGACTGAAATCCCGGTTTGAAAGCGCGATCACCACGTTTATTAGCTTAGTAGCCCGAATCAAGTCCTGTGTTCAGCCAAGTCATGAAACATGTTGGCATTGCAACTGTTCCTAATGTTACTGCTCACGCTGATATCGGAAAGCCCTGATCACCTAAGCATCATTTCTACGATTAACCATCGGGGATATCTTCCGAGAGATGATAGTATTTATCTTGATCAATCACTGGCCTGCGCCCGCCCGTAGTTGCCGTGCCTAAGAGATGTGGGCTATGCATCTCGGCGGTTTACCCGATGCGGTCTGCTACTCCAGCTTCACGCATGCAGCCACGCTGCTCTCCCTTCGTCCCTACTTCCAGCGGTTTGAGAAATCCTAAAGCGCGGCCGCTATTATGCGGATCGAAGGGGCCCCGTACAGTGATGGACATGCCGTCGGTTTGTTTTCGTAATAGGGCCGGAAATCCCCACACTCGAGCTGAAACCTTTCCAGGACCGTGTCTTTCCTATTTCAGGTTAGCTATCTGCCAGCCTCAAGGGAGGCAGCCTACCAGTTCTGGTACAGTTCCCGGAATGCGGCGGCGGCCTCCCACGGCTTCACGTAATTCGGCCCTTGTCCTGCGTAGCCCGGCAAGGTCTCCGACATCAATCAGAAGAAGTAAGGCGGCGTGTTGATCAACCAGAATGGATTGGCCTTATTGGGCACTCTCAACGGTGGAGGAGCCGTTTGGCTTTTGATCATCCACAAGCAGCAGCTGGGAAAGAAGACCCCCCGGTGTCGGTCACAGCTTGGACCACCCCAGGATTGGATGAGCAGGGCAACGACCAGCCATGGGATCATATGATCTTTCAGTTCAGTTCCTGATCCTTTACATAGCTAGTTAGACAAACCTAGCTCATGTATAGACCTTGGGGAGAAGTTCAATGTAAAGATACCTGATATTCATTCTTTAGCAAACCGCTCCTCCGCTACCCTCTGCTGACATTCCTGAATTTCCATCTGCGTCCGCGCCTGCATAAAAACAGAAACCCGATAATCTAGTCCCGTGTCCCCGCCAAATGGATAATCACCTTCCGGAACCTCTGATCCATCAGGAGCCGGGATAGGTCCAGGACGCCGCCCGCGGGGGTACCTAGCTGACCAGAGTCCTAGGCAGTATAATCGCCAGAGGTCCCAAATTGGCATACCTAGTCCGCGCCATGGACGGGCATCCTGGATACTGCAGCCTTGGTGTATGGCGGGATGTCTACCCGTCCGGCGCTGGAAGGCTCTGAACCAACCGGCCATGCTATTCCGGTCGATCGATACAAGACCCTGGCCCCAAATATCCATAGGGACACCATCCTCATGGTCGGGAATTTCAGGCGGAGACGGAGGAGCCCAGACATCGAAACTGCATCGCAGTTGAGAAGCATTCGGCAGCTGAGAGATGAGGGGTCTCCCGTCGTCGGTCGAAGTGACCTGAGACTGTGTAGTGCGAAGGATACCATCAACCTCGTACAGACTCTCCAGGCATTCTGATATGGTCCGGAGTTCCTCCCTAACCACTGGGGGCACCCTATCCCAGTCCGTGACTTCAGTCCGCCAATTCTCGAGGTCACCTTGAGGCCAGTTCAGCCGGGCCCCAGCGATCGACAGGTCGGAATACAACTGCAGGTGCCAGAGCGCACGGTAGACCCGATACTCCTCAATCCAGGAGGGAGGGCCCGCGTCGCGTGGCTCATATTGTGCGGTGCCCGTCACTCTGTAAATGTTGGCCTCCGGAACTGGATACCCCTCATAGCGCCGCGGCTGAACCTTTCCGACACGGGCCAAAAGGGTGCTCAAACAGGCGCATGCTAACCGCTGTATGTTGACCGCAATAATCACCATCTCTTTTAGCATGGCAGGGGATATCAAAGAAGGGGAGGCTGTCAACAACAAAGAATGATCTCGAGCCATGAACTCAGCCAGGCTAGTATCTGCAAAGCAAGGCCGGCGTAGTCCCAGGGCCATGCGAAATTGGCGGTGCAATCCATGGCCCATGATGGGGTTCTTTTTGAGAATTGATTCAACCAGGTAAATGGCTTCAGGAACAGCTTTAGTGTTGGCGTCACCTGAAAAAAGCTCACCTATCCGCGGAGAGACTTGTAAGAGGCTTTCAAGACTGACCCAGTCTGCTGCATGTGCATTGATGCTGAGAAGAATTTCAGCTGGAAGGTTGTTTAGAGCTTCCATTGTCGCGATGAGAATCAAATATCAAACCGATCTCAAAATTCATAGAGAAAAGGTATCTTTGTGTTCCGGTAACTTGCAGGATAGGTTTTGGAACACCCCTCGAAGTGGATCATAGGTGTGCAGCAGAATCAGAACAGGTCTGAAATGCTCAGAATGCCCCTAGGAGGTACAGTCACATTACATAATATTTATACCCTGATACTTCGAATGGCCGGGGACCCACCTCTTTTTCTGCCAGATAAATACACATACGTATCTCCCGTAAAGTCTCCTATCCTTCATATTTGTGGCCAATCCATAACCTCCACATATAATAAGCGGATGGGAAAAGAAGGATGCATGTACAGCAAACTTGTCTTCTTTATTTTGCCTTACTGTCCTGTGGGGAGATTGTGCGCAATCCTAACCCAAGTGTATAATACTCAAGGGCACAACCGACGTGGAGAAGGACGGATGATACGGTCATTCCAGTATTGAGACTATCTCCACTGACAAGGTAAAATAGATCTTAGGAGCTTAAAGTAAAAGTCAGATTAATTCCTATCGCTATTTGGCTATAATAGAGACGGCGGGAACGACAGGATCTCCCCTACTTAATACCCATCGCCTATATTCGAACCATATCAGACTCTCAGACACCAGTCAGAGACATGATTTCCATAAGACCCTACAACGAGATGCTACAAGCACTGGGAGTAGTACGAGTTCGAGACCTGGCAAGTGCCCGAAGAGCAGCAAGTAGGGCCAGACCAGCCAATTCCACCGCATTGACCGTACAAAGCAGAGCACTATTCGCAGTCAGAATAAACATAGCTGTGGCGCTATGTGGAAGAAGACTTACACTGCCGGAGCCACCAGTAGAGGAGCTGCCCGAGGAAGTAGTGGAGGAGCTGCTGCTGCTTCCGCCGGAAGAGGAACCACCAGACGAGACGGTGATGGTCGAGGTACCGCTGCTCTCGTATCCCTCAGTGGAGACGATCTGATAGTTGTGGGTACCCAGGTTCATTCCCAGGCTAGCCCAGGCGTTGAAGTGATTCGCGGTGGTGACCGTGCCACTGGACCGCTTGTTTTGGCGGATGGACCAGTACTGGTTGAAGGTGGCCGTGCCGCTGATCGAAGGCTGGTTGACCTGTTGGTGCTCGTAGATGTCGTAGGTGGATCCGTCGCTAGTGACGGTGCCCTTGTGCGTCATGCCCGAGCCAGGATTGTAGCTGCCATAGTTCTCGAGGATGTAGTATTCGACCAGGGGGCTGGTAGTCCATCCATAAACGGAGAGGTAGGCATTTCCGGAGGGATTAAAGGAGCCAGAAAAGGTAATGTCACTAGTAGGGAAGTTTAGTACTTTCTTCGTGTCTTCTTATAGTTCTCTKGCGTTACCTACTGGTTACTGCCAGGATTCCAGCCCTTCCCGCAGGTAAAGTCACCACCGTTCTGATTCGCCCAGGTCACGCTATATTCGCCACCGGCACCGTTGGTGTATTGCACTGTTCCGGCTCCGTTGGTCCAGAAGGAATAGTAGTAGCCGTTGTTAGTGCCTGTCTGGCTGGACGTGATGGTCTGACGTTCCGCCAAGTTGACGGTCGTGTCACCTGGAAGAGCAAATGCGCCGGCGATAGCGGCGAGACCAAAGCTAAGCGAGGAAAAGGAGATCATATTGAGACTTGGTTGCAGTGCTCTGATGAATAAAGCTGACCTGATTGTCAAAGTGCTTTCCCAGGAGGGGCACGGTACCTCCTTATATGATTTTTTTCGGCTAAATTTACATATTTGCGAATAGCCTAGCTGAATGATCACTCCACCCTAGGAAGAAAGCTTCGCTTGGATGATCTTGCTTCTCGGCAATCATGCTTTCCCCAGATTGTCCCAGCGGCTAAAAGCTTAGCGATTGGTTCCCCTCTGCTGCAGAATTACCCCAACTTCGGCAGTCAACAATCTTCACGGAATCAGGCCCGACAAGGCGATACTTTTGCCGACAGCCTAAGACGATGATCTTCTGACAATCAAGAGGGAAGAAACTTGAAGGAGAGACGGCCTCAATACTGGTTACAACCTTACAATCTAGGACCGATGAGACGAGCAGCAACCCCGACTAAGGCTACTTCGGTCTGCTAGGAGTTAATTTGGATATCTTTTTGATGGATCCACTCGACCCTCTAATCATACCTAATCATGTCACTTTTCGGGATTAGTACTGAGTAGAGAGAAAATGCTTTCTTTATGAAACACGTTGGCTCCAAGAAAATGCCCAAGCTCGGCGGCCGAAGCTTAGTTCTTACGACTAACTACTGTCTATTTGATCTAAGAATATCCTGTTCGTAATGTTTATCATAGACGGCCTGCCGGAATTATTATTATCAATGTTATTATGAGTTTGCTTTTTTACCGAAAATATGACGGAGATAATTGCGTCTGGTGGCTTGTATAATAGCCAGGAAGGAGAGGGGATGATACGAGTCCCTTCACTTTGATCGTTGTCCCCGATTAGTTGAGGATTATGGCTAGGTACTACTGACTCAATATTAATCAACTTTAATTGCCGGTGTCACAGAGTGAAACCCACTGTTAAAGCATTTCCGTTGGTGGATTTTGCCGGACGTTTCATAAACTCCTAGTGGCTGAAGACCGAGTCAGAACATCACAGCAGTTGGGGGCATATTGATAATAATAGCAGAAAAGTAGATATTCATGATATGTGATTAAGTAGACAATTCGTAGTTTCTCTAATCCACCCATGTACTTCTCTATCTTTCATTTCCAACATCTCGGCTTCTAAATCCCAAAAATAAGCACCCCATCCATATATACAGTCATTGGCAAGGTCCACACTTAGTCTCCTTGTGCCAAATTTAGGTAGGACACTGGTGTTTCCAGAGATCTGTTTGCAGTATTCCAGCCGGCGTTCAAATCTGACGACACATAGCAGATATCTACTTATTCCGCTCTGTTAGCGGATGACTCTCTTCGTCCTTATGACGGACAATCAGGTGAAACAGGCCAAATGTCAGTGCATTGACAGCCGCATACGCAGCTTTAACCAGAACATGTTGGTCATTGCGGACTTCCTCCTCTTCGATTTCGGTCGTGCCATCCGCCGCCAAATAAACCGTATGGTGTCTGGGCAGATAACAACCTGGATTGAACACATTCCATAGGAAAGAGTTGACGAGCATGAGCGATGCCTCAAAGACATAAAAGAACCACTCATATCGCAAAATGGGGCTCAGAGTTCTTAGTTCTTCTGGATCATCAAGATCCACCGACGTGTTCCCGACATGTTCCACCAGACGGTAGATGCAACGGATCAGGATCAATGCCATGCTGATGTTTAGCGTGACCAGGAGAATTGGAAGAGACCTGCGACGAATTTTTGCTTTTGCGCACCGCCATTGGAAAGAGCCCGCTATCGAAACGAATGCAAGTACCACGCACAGCTGGAGTGCGAGTGCGACAAGGATCAAAGCTTTTCCCAACCCTTGCTGGCTGCCTGTTGGATTGGCATTGAAAGCTACCCCTAAAGCATTCAATGTCTCCACAAGCGCCATTAGAGCACCGAAAATGGCCAGAACTTTGCCGGGGGGAAGGGGTGCGAGATTTGGGACGTAGTAGAACATCCGGCCGAGAACGTGGTAGTTGGCGAGTTCGAGCAGCGGACTATAGAATCAGACAGATCCAGTCAGCGCCCAAACAGGATTGACCAAGATATGTAACTCACGGGCATATATAAATAAAGACCTGGCTGAGAATATAGATGAGCAGGTTTTGTGAAGTGTATGAGTCGTATATATAGTGCCCGTGGGCTCCATATGCCCGCATTGCATATCCGACTGTAAACAGTACTGCACACAGTGGGTGCAGCCCGATCATTCTAATGCACTTGTAGCGGCTAATGTGGGAATTAGGAGGTCTGATTGAACGGAGTGATACCCAGGAACTCAGGGCACCCACAGGCATTGCCAAATATGGCTAACTGCTGAGACAGCGAAGGCAATTGTGAAAAAGACTGGGCTTCCCTTATTAGGAGGGTAGATGTAAAGACTTCCCGGAACTAGGGCTGGTCAGTAATGATATCACATACATTACTATAGTGGCCGATCTAGACCAAACCCTACCAACTTGCCCGCTTGCCATCATGTATGGGACCTTGAACAGCAAATTCTCCAGTAAAACCGGATAAGATTCCTTCTCTTGTTATTTATTTGACAGTGGACCATGCCGGCTTATATGGCTCTCACAAGTTGCTCTTCAAAAAGCATCATCGTCAAGAGACGCTTTGCCGAATTAGGAAAATAGAGACGCCAAGACGCTAAATACCAGCGATGACGATCATTCCGAGGTGGTTGCCTATTCTAGGACTTACAACAAGTGTTGAAGTGACTGTGGCTCATCTTATTGTACTACTCTGTCGTGCTTACTACCGGGGCGAGAGACAGACCCTGTCTCTTCCCCCCACCCCATCGGTCCCCCGACTGAAGACTTTTATCTTTCCCTCGCTTGATCGTCTCCGATCAGGCGCATAGACGATGGAGGATCGAAAACGCCACTGTTGGGAATGTCTCCGACGGTCTCTAGTATGTGACTTCGCCCAGCCCCAATGTAAGCGGTGCTCTACCTCCGGGATCGTCTGTCCCGGATATAACGATACAGAACCTTTCAGGTTGAAGTGGCTTGCTCCTGGAAGGGTAAAATCTCGAAATCGAAAGCAGGCGAGCAATCGCAAAGAGAACTTGGCAAAGGCCACGGCAGAGCTCTCCGTCGTTCCCCGTTTTGAGACCATTACAGATGCCCCGGTTTTGGCCCAGGCAGCCGAATACTGCAAGTAAAAGCCATATGTAGCGCCATAACCAAAAAAAGACTAACCCCCGGACAGTTAATGCCTGCATATACCCCGACTTGCTCCCCATCAATGACCTTGGGCCCCATCATGGCGTTTACAAGATCTCGTCCACGCTTCTTCAGCGAGGGGCGGCGCACCCTGAATACTTACGACTTGGTATGGTGTGCATGACCCTCAGTCATAGAATGAACCAAACAAGGAATCACTCTCCCTGGCGGTCACCTTTTACCGGTACCGGGGACTTGTCATTCAATCTCTCAGGAGCGACATTAATGAAGGCCAGAAGCGTACCGGCGATGTCGTCCTTGCCGGAATCATCACGCTGCTACTCATTGATGTGAGTCCAATTTTAGTATGAGAGCCATCCACCGATACTGAACCATGTTTACCTTGCTAGGTTCAGCAAGGTGCCTCTCCTTATTGGCAATGCCACATCGAGGGTCTCCAGAACCTAATCAAGCTGCGCGGCGGCATCCGTTCACTAGCCAGGTCGACCAGCTTAGCGCCACTACTCCATTGTTTTGTGTTGTACGTTATTGTGCACAAACTGTTTGGTTAGGGGTGTCATACAGCTGACTGCCACACAGCGTTGCAGTTATGGGGAACACTTCATCGCCCGCTTCCCACTTGGCGACAACTACTTTGCGCCTTGGGGAAACTGACTTCATATTAGAGGAGTTTGGCAATGGAGTCTTTGACTTCCAGATGTGTCCCAAGCCCTTGTTCGCCGAGATTATCAGGATCAATCATCTTCGTGTGCGAGCCTGGAGACGAGATCCCGCACGACTGGAGGACCTCGCCCAAGAGACGTACGGAGTCCTCTCCCGCATCAATATTTTCTCCTCCGAACAATGGGCCAATTCCAAACCGTCGTCAAAAGAGGACTGGAGAATTGTAGGAAAATCGTACCAGGCCGCCGTGTCATTATACTGCATCCTCTCGCTGCAGAGCCTGTCAGTTCTGCCCCTGACTCCCTTACTGAGAGCCAGTTGTACCAACCAGGGACAGCTTCTGCAGAAGCTGCTCAAAGAGGCTCAGTCATCCCCAAGAATAAAGAGATTCACACTTTGGCCGTTGGTCGTGCTCGGGGTGCAAGCTGTGAATGGCGGCGCAATGATGCGAGCTTTTGTTCGAGAACACCTGCCAGAGGTGAGCCGCCACATTGGCTCATATGTCCCGCTGACGGCAAAAGCTCTCCTGGAGAAATTCTGGGCTTCAGGCGAGACTCGTTGGGATGCTTGCTTCGACAAGCCCTACACCGTCGTGACGCAAATCGCGGTGGACCTCAGCCGGTTGAACCAGTAGAGCAGCTCGGTTGGTCCAACGCCACGGTACTCACTATCTTCGCTCCGAGTTTACCTGTATAGAAGTATTTGGTGCTATAAGTCCGGCAGGCCTTTTCATCAACAAGTTCGTGCTGAGGAATTTGGGAGGCGGACTGAGCCGGAGGGATCTGTACTGGTTTGACGCGACGGGAAAACATTCTCTTCGCCAAACGGCTTATTGACCGTGCTCCAATCATCAAGACGATTAGCGACTGTATGGCTGTGTACACGGCAAGGAAGAGATATAAACAGAGGGGTGTAGTCTAGTCGGTGTGAAGGAACGTGCCTACGTTGTACGAAGGATCGAGAAACATTTGACGGGCCTGAGGCCTGTCAGGGGGTCGTATCACCGCCATGGACAATATATAAATTCTAACTATAAAGAGTCCTACTAAATGGGTATTTGATAGTATCCAATAACCTGGATTAAGATCCGCAAACAATCCATGGTTACGTAATGCTGCATTGCTGGATGACGTGACATGGCGTTTGAAGCAACTCGACTTTCACTCCCGCTCAGCACATCAATGTGGGCCGATTACATTAGCTTGCAAGGGCACTAATATGGCTCCTTTGTCATTCCAGATCATGTCTGATCTGCATCTCGAGACCCATTCCTCGTATGATGATTTCCAATTCCAGAGCGGAGCATCGTATCTTGCACTCGTCGGGGATATTGGCCATGTAGCGAACGAGCAATTATTCAAATTCCTCGAACATCAAATCCAGCGATATCTGATTGTCTTCTTCGTTTTTGGAAATCATGAACCATATCATATGTCACTCCAATCTGCAAAGAAGAAAATGCGAGCCTTTGAGGCAAAGATGGAACAGGCGCGGATCTCTTCCTCCAGAGTTGGACGCTTTGTCTTTCTGGACCAGACTCGCTACGACGTCTCGGATACGCATACTGTGCTTGGATGCACCCTCTTTTCTCATGTCACTCCGGAGCAGGAGTTTTCCGTCGAGTCCCGAGTGGTTGATTTTAAAGATATCCTGCACTGGACCGTGGAGGACCATAACCTCGCCCATGAGTCGGACCTCAAATGGTTAAATGCCGAGGTATCCAGGATTGCAAAGGAGGAGCCACAGAGACAGATCTTCATTTTCAGTCATCACAGCCCATCCAGGGATTCGCGCTGTATGAGTCGCAGGCATAAACATAGCGATGTGACCTCGGCTTTCATGACAGACTTGTCCTCGGAGGAATGCTGGACGTCTACGGCCGTCAAAGCTTGGGCTTTCGGTCATACTCATTATAACTGTCATTTCACGGATGAGACAGGCAAGGTCGTTTTGGCCAACCAGAAGGGCTATCTGATGTTTCCACAAAAGTCTTTTGATGCAGGAAAGGTATTTCAGCTTGGCAATTGATACCAGCCGAGCAACTGGGATATAGAAGTACAGAGGTGTGTGCTCATCTAGATTTTAGTAGGTGTACTTCAACCACCTCACTTTCGTGGATAGAAGGGTCGAAGTCCCTATACAACAAATAGTCTGACTATGGTTTTCCTTAGCTTCTCCCATTATTTTTTACATTCACGTTGAGGGAAGAAAGCCGATAGTGGTTGGTGATACCACGAGGGCTGGTAGAACTAAATATAGCGTACCTCCTGTGACGTCGCGCAGGCATCAACAACCCACAGTCAACCGCTACTAAATGAGATAAATAGGACGAGTGCAGGAGACATCAGTTTAAAAGACACACCAAGGCCCGAGCCAGATGAGTCTTTATTTTAGCATGATCATCTCGTCTGTACTCCGTATGCAAATACAAGAGGCGCAAATAGGGCAAACATGTGCTTTGTCAACTGCAATAAGCCAGCTTCTTTCAACAACTGGTCGCTTAGCTCAGTCGGTTAGAGCGTGGTGCTAATAACGCCAAGGTCGCGAGTTCGACCCTCGTAGTGACCATTTTTTGATTTCCATTTTTGTGACTCTTCTGGAAAAGGCTAGTATCAGTTACACTTATGGATCTTGCCATGTTTATTGTACATCAGAATATTGCACATGGAAGTGGGAGACGAAGTCAATGTTGTCCATAACTGGAGTTCATATGCCAGCAGTGTACGCGATTGCCGTGGTATTCCTGCTTAGACTTGGTGGGTCAACAAGGTTGCTCGACAATGAGGCTCCAGGCGTGCCAGCCATATGGATCATCTGCAGATCCACTGAGACTATGCGTGGCGTGAATATTAATATACTAAACCATTGAATATTCCTAATCCGCCCATTCAGCATCATTCTCAGTTTATCCGTCTGTCGGGTAGGACCCCCAGCATAAGGTGCCGTACCCAGGCGCGACGCAATACGTAATATGTCATTGAATAATATTTGATCTAATCAATGAACCCAGGATCAGACATCATTGATTATCAATTAGATTATAATATGCTGATCGTGTGACACATGTGATGCTAGACTCCAGCTGCTGCCTCATAAACGTGGTTCGGCCAATGGTTCTCAGCCATCCCGCTCGATGATTTCATGACATCCGGGCCTTGAGTCACACCAGTGGACAGCCAAAATGGTTAAAAAGAGCTCTGGAAATGATGGATGTGATATGTGCACAAGCTGCAGACATCTCATATTCCATTGATACCGAGCTGACCGCACGCACCAACAACGTCCAAAATGGCCTGGACTGAAAGAGATTCCCTCCGCCCTTTTCTCTTCGTCGCCCGTCTCTTTGCATGGGTGAGTGCTGTCATCGTCATGGGCGTCACTGCTTGGGCCGTGACCAAGGTTGATGGCTACCGAGTGGTCTATCCGCTGGTGATCGTACGTCTATCGCGCCTAGATGATAAGAAATAGGGTTTCTGACTCTGGCAGGCTGCACTAACAACAGCATTTTACATCCCTGCGATGATAGTATCAACAATGAGACGTAACCGTGGATATATGCTACCCTTGGACATTGTCTTTTCCTACTTGTACGCTTACATGCTCCCCCTGTTTCTTGAGATGTGAGTACTAATGAGTAATGAACAGGTGGCTTGCAGCATTCATCTTCCTTGCCCAGCACGTTGGGCAGCAGAACTGCCGATGGTTCGCTTCGAGTCTCTCAAGCTCGTGCACCCGCAAGAGAACTGCCGAAGCCTTCTCCTTCCTGGCTTTGTAAGTTAACAGCTGATGTGTGGAGTGCTGTCAAGTGCGCTAACTTAAGTGGCCAGCTTCTGGACTCTCTGCGCCATGTGCTTTGAGATCTTCAATTTCTACTTTAGTGGAAAGGAGGGACCAGTGGGAATGCGCACTCATGCCGAGAAAACCCCCCATCCCGAGGGTGGCCGTGCTCCTGCCGATGCGCCAGCAGATGTTGCCCAACCGGCTGCTTAGATGACAGCTTAATTATTGATGTTTCAGGATTGGCTTGTCTGCGGTAATTGAAGGCCTCGAAATCTGGACTCGTCGCTTTGAATTCATATGGAACGTGTGCTTTGATTGATTTGCGCTGCTAGCCCCAGGATTTTAGTACAGGTTGTTCACGAAAGAGTGATGGTGTTCGTCTGTTAGGATGAGGCCCATTAGTATTTAATTTGACTACCCAATATTGAGACAGTTTGTTTCTCAAGTATCCGCCGTTTGATAGTGAGGGCTTGCTGATCTAGAGTCTACCGTAATGTATGCGTAGTTATAAGAGGTGAATTGACGTGTCAAGCAAATTCAGATTAAATCCTGGGAGGCAAGATATCCAGTTGTTCTGGGATCTGCGAATGAAATAGTTGACCTGCGTAGAAAATTAAGTTTCGCTTTCTCTACTAAGTCCTTCAGATGATGAACGGGCTGACGACTGCGCCACTACCATGGATGAGCCATACTCGGTTCTTTTATTGTGCCATGTGTACCTGGCAGAGAACTATATTCCTTATGGTACACTGGCGAGTCTTAAAGGTGACAGTCTGAGCATCTCTCCTGCGTGCGTAATGCGCTTACGATTTTAGTCCGCAAATTGAACAAGTGGAGACCCGCAAAAAGGTCTGGATTTGAGAGTCGAGACCACAGTGGATGATGAAGCCAAATCACGCTGAATTATTGGTCCAAATGCTTAAGAACAGCGCTAGTGCTGTGTCAGTTCCCCATTCAATTGGCTGTGTTTATGAGGAAGCACAGTAGGAGCCCTCGTATCATGTCCCGAACAGCATCAGCCTCGACAAATGTAGATGCGGCCTACAGAACGTCGAATCAACCTCCACACACGGCCAAAATGAACCTGATCAAAGGGAACAGGGCTGAAACACGCTATCCACGTGTATGCGAGGACCGTTTTGATCAAGTGTTCGCGACACCCCTACTCCACCATGGGATATAAATATAGCAGGGGCAGGCCACGACCCTGTTGACTGCTAATGCAAAGCAAGCAGTCCTTACAGCTTTATTCTCTTTATAGAATCATTCTCTAGACGAGGTTGATCCTCGCACTCTCCTTTCTACTATCAATTGCCATTGTGCCACAGTCTCTCCTTAGACCTCACATTCTTTTGAATCGGTCAATCAGCATGTTTTTTCCCAAAATCCTTTTCCCAGCGGCCTTTGCGCTGACTGTCTCGGCCCTTCCGCAATTTTACCCTGGTGGCAGCATGACTAGGCTTGGTGCAACTGCCACCTCCAGCGCAAGCATCAGCACTACCTCCACTTCCGCCAGCACCAGTGTCAGCCCAAGCGCCACGACCAGCAGCAGCCGCGGCAGCGTTAAGATTTTAAACAACCTCGGCTCCACCGTCTACCTGTGGTCCACCTCCGATACCTCCAGCGCCATGCAAACCATCGCCTCCGGTGAGACCTACTCCGAGACCTACCAGACCAACTCCGACGGCGGCGGAATCTCCATCAAGATGGCCACCACCGAGAGCCAGGCCAGTGTCCTCCAGTTTGAATATACCAAGGACAGCGACACGCTCTACTGGGACTTGTCCGCAATTGACATGGACTCGGACTCGAAATTCATCACAGCGGGATTCTCGGCTACACCCAGTGACTCAAGTTGCTCGTCTGTAACTTGTACGGCTGGTGACAGTGACTGCAGCGAGGTGTATCACGAGTCGGATGATGTTGCGACGCAGAGCTGCTCGGCTACTGCAGGAATTACGGTTACATTGGGCTGATGGTATCTTTCGGACGGCAGGTATTCGGTGACCTTCACTTCTTTGATGGAAAGTTTCAATCAAGTAGGGGATAGAGAAGAGTAAGCTGGTCTTGCTCGATTATAGTGAAAATGTTTTACGGGTATAAAAGTTGTATTTAGATGGCGGACTTCGCTCTATCGTTCATTACGCTGTAGAATAGGCAGATGCAAAATGAACCCAAACTGGTCTTTAGCAGATTAAAACTTCCATAGTGTGCTGCGAGAGACGCCCAAGAGTAAAGGTTGACCCGAAAATGCATCACCTCCTGCCTCGACTACGGTTGTGATATGTCACGTCAGGGTCCAGCCTCTTTCAAATTTCACCCCGTAACCCGTCTGAAAATCGAATCATTGAAAATAGCTAAGTACCTACACACACTGGGAATAACACGCATTCTGTACCTGGCAGGTATGCTGGTCCATCCTTATCCTCCACTCTGAGGAAAATGCGGCGTGACGGTAGTCGAAACAGTAGTCGTAGCGTTGTCTTCCTGCAGGAGGTGTCACCTACGATAGAACCACGGTCACCATTGCATGTCCAGAGACATTGACAGTGGCTGCTTCTCCACTAAGCGACGCGGTAGTGTCGCTTATGTTATTGTGGCTGTTACCCGTGACGTACGCCTCGGCCGAACCAGCAGAGAACCCCTTGACGGTGACCGATGTCGACGAAGACGCACTATTGATCATCTGAACCGCAACAGTGCCATCCTTATTCTTGGATGCAGTCATATTGAGCGTCGAACTGGACCCGGAGACGGCCACGCGAACCGCGCCAGGTCGTACAACCCGACTCCACTGCGCAAACGCCCACAATCGCCCGGATGGAATGATATTCTTTCTACCGGTAATCACCAAGCAAGAGTTCGTGGTATCTTTCTCGGAGCCCTCCCAGTACAGGTACGCGGTCACCCAGCCCTGCCTGATAGTGTAGATCTTCTGCGCCCGGGTGAAACCCTCGCCTTGGGACCCCGTTGGAGTACCAGGTCGTCCTCCAACGTGCCGGCGCCCGAGAGGTCCGCGTTCTCGGTCTGCCAGACAGGGATGGAGGCGCCCATGGGGCTGGTTGGATCAGATGAGTACGAGTGCGAGGTGATCCGCGATAGGAGCTTCTCGACACCGGCGGAGATGAGTTGTGCGGTGCGGAGTTTCTGCGCGGTCCAGCCCCTGGCCTTTTTATCAATGCTTTCTTTCTGGAACATAATGTTTGTCATATAACAGTCATAAATCCAAAATGAAATACCGCAATGTGGGGAGGTCGTTGAGCTGCGGGGGAGAGCGTTGAGCTGTGGGCCACGGCTCACTGGCACCATCAAAAGCAGTAAGTGAGAAAAGTAGAAGACATAATAGTAAGGAACTATCGATAGCAAAATAACTGATAATTCCTACAATGTTGAAATGAGTATGACTAGAAAGTGGTAATGAGGTTGAACTCATTTACCTTATCCACCATAGATATCTGGTGGTTCCGAATCATTGGAAACGAACTCTGTAGCCTCCAAACCAGAAAATCATGTCTGGACAGAGAAAGAAAACGAAGAGAGAGAGAGAGTAGATACATAACAAAGGTGGGTTAAAGGTAAGTATATCAAAACAATACGTATAAACTAGAAGATGTCAGCAGGCAGCAACTTCAGTGTCTGACGACTGGCAGAAAGCCGCAAAATCATAACTGTCATAATAGTAATTAAATTTAGATAGCATAATACGGAACAATACCTGTTAAGACATAACTAGAATGAGCAGTAACTCCTCTAATTCTTGCGAGAAACACATAAAAACGGGAGGGGGAGGAGAACGCAAGGCTTATTGAAGCGGGAGACATGTCAGAGCGGCCATCCATTAAGAAACGGAAAGGAGAAAGCAAAATGACAAATGAAAAAAATAAAACAGCCACTAACTCTATTTCTGTCATAAGGGGCCTTTGTAGCAAACCCAGAGACATGCGACAACTTCTGCGGGGACATTGTATACAATGGCCTGAGCGCCGAACGGATAGCCTATATCTTCGATAATAGACTCAAAGCGTGTTTTGACATGACCATAGCGGCGCATCGTAGGGTGTGATAACGCTTTGCGCAAGGAAGAAGCAACAAAGCTATCATTTTACAGGTTCATGGTCACAGCAGAATATGACCATAGCACAGGCATCGCACTCTGTATTAGACATAATTGTCCAGCCAAAATGAGGTCTATCCTACTAGACAGCCATCATGTCTTAGTGTAGTCACATATGCCGTTAAATGTATCATCCTGGAGGCAACGTGTGCGTTAGTTTAATTATGATGACAGCCGGTCTCCCCTTAATTACCAAAAAGGTAACGCAGATAACGGGAATCCAGCCGAAGGCTGAAATATCATTTGCTTTAAGAAAATTGAATGATCCGTCAAGGCCTGTATGAAATGGACGTCTCCCGTGTCCATCCCGGATCTTCGCCCAGTGTCATGCACGCAAGGCGAGGCCGGATGCTGTTCAAATGTCAAATGTCCCAAGGATTGGACACATGTTACAAAGAATAGGCTAATTTAGAAGCATAAGTCACCGGATCGTTCCCAAAATCGCAATGGGCTCACGTATTCCTATAACGTCTGCCAGTCTTGAACTATGCTGGTCCCATCTGGCGCTTTTAGCAACTGCAACCCTTCTAAGTGACTGTAAGGGAATTCTGCTTAAGGATTATTGGTGTAAATAAAATCTTGGCCTTGCACTGACTGTCTCATATGTGACATGGAAAGGGGGCTTAGAGCGCATTGGTACAGCGCCAGCTTCTTGACAGCACAGAGGCAAATATGCTGAGCCATTTCCGGTTCTCAACTTAGTGGTGTTGCTATCCCTTCTGGGAAGGACCCTGAATCTGTCGATCGTGAACATGAATTTGTTTCATTTTGATGCCTTTCTAGTCAACAATCCGTAGGAAAATATACATTACGCCTGTCATTATCAAAGCCCTTCTCTTTCTTCCACCACTATATGGAAAGTTTAAGTTTACAAGTAGTCTTGGCATCCCGCTGTACAGATATCGTTAACAAATGAAAATCCCTGACGTAGATCATGTAGCTACCTCCCCGTTATGTATGTTTGTCATGTACCTGTTCCCCAGAACCAAGCATAACCGCTCAGAAAGTGGTCACTCTTCAAATTCCGCACTGAAGCATGTATTCATAGGGAGGGTCCGGAATAACTCTTAACTGGTTGCAGAACGACTAGTAGCTATACTAAGTAAGGCAACCTGTGCCACCGGGGCGGAATCTTGTTCTAGTTCCACTTCCATTGAATGACTGGCCCCCTTCTGTATGGCACATATTGGTAGTGTTTAATGACAATGCATCCCCCTCCAATCCCAAGATTCCATTAATGCGCAATCCTAGGATGTGTTCAAGGTATACTGTGGCGGAGTCATCTTAGTACGTCCGTATGACCAGCAATGAGTTCAACAGCAGACCGAGATTTCAAGTGCACATATCCAGAGTGCAACAAGGTGAGTTTTCAAGCTTAAACAGATCTGACTTAGGGTAATAACCATCCCTTTTATTATAGTCATTCAGTCGTCGCGCCGACCTGTCTCGCCACCATTTAGTTCATACAAACGAAAGGCCATTCAAGTGCACAATACCCGGTTGCAAACGAAGATTCAACCAGCGTACAGCACTCACGATCCACCTTCGGACGCATACTGGAGAAAAACCTTTTCTTTGTGCGGCAGATGGGTGTAACAGAGCATTTGCCGATGTAAGATGCCCTGCGATAATGAATACTGCGTCTATCAAGAATCAGACTCGTTAGTGTTGCTCCGAGAATCTAAGACATCCATTTGCACTTTAGAAGTCTACATACGCTCGTCATCTGCGTGTTCATACACGAGAGAAGCCATACCTGTGCTCAATTGGGCAATGTTACAAAAGGTTTGGTTTATAGGTTCTATCCTGTCTTGCCTATGGGACTGCTACTGACCATTGTCTCACATACATAGGTTCACTCGCAGATCTGTTCTGATCAAACACCAGAGGGACTGCCTTCATCAAAGACGAATCGAGTCACCACAACACAGCCCTCTACCCAGTGTTCCTAATGATGGGCTTCCAGAGCCCCATGTTGATCTCGGGATAAACACTATGCCTTCCAACCCACCACCATCGGTCAACCCTAATGAGGTGCCAAATCTCCCAATGGACTACTCATTCGATACCCTGTACAATACTGTGCCACCACATGCTTTTCTCCAGGATCTATCCACCATTGGCGGCACCGGCCACCTGTTCACAGGAGCCACTCAACCACCGCTTCCGGGTTACGAGCCCTTCCAACAAACCTGCTTTTCTGACTGGACTTTGCAAGACGTGTCACATGCGGCAGTCCCACCAATTCTTGCCAGCCAGAACTTTTTCCCCGATCTGAGGCTTGAATTCATGGAGGATCTTCTACCGCTGGCCGCCGAGGCATATCCTGAACATCTTCTAGAACAACAGCCAGATCATAGATGGTAAACGGTCAGTCGATCGATAATCTCCCACGAGCTGCAGACTGGGAACTCTGCTGATTTTGCTGCAGTTATAACCGACCGAAAATCTATGACCTTGGTGAAGACAGTTAGACAGTTCGATGCAAGAGAGGCTAAATACAGTCCAGTGCAATTAAACATTTGGAAAAATACAATCTGCCATGTCGAAATACAGAAGCCACATCTCGAATACAACGTGTACTGTGGGATGGTCTTCAAGAGAAGGTATCTCTATCTAGTTCAGGTTGCCGGCTCTTTGGTGCGTCATATCAAACGGGTCTTGCGGGAACATTCAAACTGCGGGGGATTGATTCTCAAGGGCGGAAAAGCCTAGATAGACGGCATCGCAAGTAACAGCAAACTACTTGCGAAGGATTATTGGGCTACTGGCAAAAAGCACATGCGCTAATTGTAGCATAAAATAATTAATCTCATAATCCATCGAAGTGAACCAGCTCAGTTATACTAGGCCAACGCCTTTAATTCTAAGCATAATCCCTGATTATTGCTTTACAGCATATACTTTTAATTCAAATGTTGCTTTGAATAAAGCTAGCTCCAGGCCACTAGCAGTATCAATTACTAGGAAGAACAATGTGAGATGGCGCCTCAAAACAAAGCGTTATAAGCGATTTGAGTCAAGTCAAACAACTGCTCAAACGACAGATGGGAAAGGGTATGTTCAAGCAAAAATGATTCGCCCTTGGCTTACATTACATCACGGAGTTTGATTGTTTGACCACACTTCTCAAAGCGACTGATGAAGCTGGTTAAACCGCTGTGCATTGGGCGCCGGCTTGCTGCCGATCAGTTGCAGGAGTGTTCACAGGGAACCAAGTGCCCATAGGCTGTGCACAAGCTGTGCCCTCAGATCCGAAATTTCGTTACAACTTCTAGATATTGCCCATCAGAGCTCTGGGCACCCGCTTAGTGGATACCTGTATCTACTGTCTTGCCATCACTGCCGGCCACGACATGCTCATGGACATCTTTCAACAAAGCCTTACTTCGCGATGTATCATCCTTGCGCCATCTCCTATCTCCAGATGTATGGTCCTATCCTGCCAGGGTGTCCTGGCTAGGGAGAAACCTCTTATGCACGTCCGAGAAACACCTTGCGCACAGCAAACCATTAAACATAAACCTGACTGATTCTAACTAGTTGCACGGCACCCTATTGGAAGCAATGTGCCGGATTCCTCAATGGTAAAGTGACTTGGGGGGTGACAAATATTTGAGCCGGAGGGATTATTGCATACAAAAGCATGATATATGGAGTGCTGCCCGCACTTCTGACAAAGTACACTGGACATCCCGTCGTGTTTTCTGGCGGTGATTTGCCTTTGTGCCGCAGACTCTGCCAGCTGGCGGCTGTACTAAGGAACGTTCGCTGTGTAGGACTCTTGTCCGATGAGTGGTCGGGCCGATTGCCCGGTTATATGATAGAAAAAAATGCCCCAAGTGTCTGCCAAGTCCAGGTCCTCAAGCCCAGCCAGTCAACTGATGGGTATAGCCCTTAAAGAGAATCCGTTACACGCAGCCATGACGTTTAAAAACCATCATCGGTGGGCATCGCATGCGGAGATATCTTAGAAGAGCTATTTGCCGGCATTTGTGGGGCTTGGCATAGGGAATGCCCAGGCGATAGTTTGGCGCCACGTAGCTAGCTCCTGTTTTCTGGGGCGTCTTCCATCTGGGTCTAGTTATGCAGTTCGACCGTTCGAGCCGGATATTCGAGCCAATATACGGACTTTTGAAAGGTCAGTCTTGATTCTCATTCGCGCAAAATGTCCAGTGTTGTCGATTCTGATCTTTGAACATAGCCCGCCAATTCTGGTTCCCCATTGATTGCCTTGCTGTTCTCATGCGGATACTTCTCTTAGATACCTCTGCAGGTGCTCTTTTGAGGCTCTCTGTCTTTCAGGGACGGCTAACTATAAGGTGGTTTCTTCGCGCTAAAGATACGTGGCACTGTTAAGTTCTAAATAATGGTGGCGATTTGCGCATAGACTCAGTATATTTGAGCAAAATGATGATAGTTTGTAGGTGCAAGCAGGAAGAAAAGACCTTGGCCTTTGAGCGCGTGGAAATTGTGCGAAAGCACGTGGTTGCATCGAAAAAGGAGACTGAACTCCCTGCTTGGTTATTATTCCAACGTTATTTTTAAAGCTTGATTAATTCCGGACGAACACATTTGGTGGGTAAAGTAGATTAGGGATAGAGCACGACTAGTTCCTTGCTGCAACCTATCGCTTTAATATACGAAGTATAGAAGTGGCTACCATTTCCCTGCCCTGTGGAAATGCCCGTTTCCTGATTGCGGCGTTACGCAAAACTGCCCAAGGTCCCAAGCTCATTTGAGAACAACAAACCCGCCACACGAAAACCTCAAATATAGAACATGGTATCTCGAACAGCAGGATGGAGGTCGATCCGATCAGGTGCCTCTTGTCCCTGGTCTCGAAGGTAGCTGAGATAGCATTGCACACGGGAACAAACCAGGTCTGCATAGACCACTGGCGGAACCACGATAGGCACCCTGGTCGCCCGACCATATCCGTAGCACAGATTGTGCGTTAGCGTCTGTAAATCATCCGCGACAAGAGATAAATTTTCATCCCCATCCCCGCCTTGAGAGTGTCGAAAGATTTCATCGTAAATGACCACATAGTGGCCAGGCCGGGCAGTACCGCGCACCGCTGTATGCGACTGGAGGTAAAAGTCCCATAGACCCTCGTCGACCACTCCACGATCGATAACGGTGCCATTGCGAGGATTCTGTCTCCCCGCACCAGCCTGATCGAGGTAGAACCTCGTATGATGGCGCTTTCCCACTATCACGATCGATATGTGCGGTTTTCGGTCGGGCCTGCAACCTTGAGTGTAGTGGGGATTCGCCTCTATCCCAGGACAGTATATTTCGTCGCATGCTTTGCGGAGAAGGGGATATTCGATGTCGAGGACGGCTTTGTACTGCGACTTCGACACGCCGTCGCGGTAGATCAGGATGTTCTCTGGCAGAGTGCCATTGTTGTGTTCCTGCCACAGACGTAGCTGCGACCTCAGTAGCCGGTCTATACCTGTCACAATCTCTTGCCTTGACTCCTGCACAGCCACCGCAGCTGGCCAGTGGGACAGGGATCCACCATCGATAGAGGCCACCATGGCCGCCACGCTTGGCGGTGGATGTCGCATGGAGGGGCTAGACTCTTGCGTTGGATGTGACACATCGACCCCAATCACCATAGTTCGCTCGAGGTTTGTGCCAAGGCTCTTGAGAATGTGGTTGCAGCCCCCCAGTTTAAGATTGACTTTGAGGGCAAGGTTGGCGAGAAACTGATCATTTGCGCGGATGAGCTTCCCACCTACAACACAAACATTAGGAATACCGTACTGGACATCACACAGGTACTTGATCAGACTGTAAAGAGTCTCGTCCGACTCTGGAAGAGTGACTAGCATGAAAAAGGACTTGGGCTCATGTTGCCTTGCCTGAGCCCCCCACGCACGGAGAAATCTGTGCATTTGGTCCCGCGGACCAATAGGGCCTTCCCGGTGTGTCGCCAAAGCTGACATGTCGACTTCGATGCCGGGTTCATGGGGTGGGCAGTCTGAAATGCCAAGAGCGATTAATTTGTCGCGAAATCCGGCCAGGGCGGGTTCTACCAACCGTGGATCATATTTTGCCGTTGGCTTACGGTTCACGATCGACATGACAGTCCAGCGTCTGACGCGTGCTGGTGTCAAGAATTGTACCCCTTGCAGATTCCATGTAGCTGCCTGAGTCAGGATCTCCTTTCCATGACCATAATGCACCGCTGGCGTGGAGAGTTTGCGGCCAGGTACAGTGATCATGGTTCCATTCACGGAGCATCCGAAAGAACGCTGGTAAAACGAAGATGCGTGATCCTTGTCAGCATTACGGCAGCCTGTAACATACCAGTAGATACTATAATCAACACTTACCAAGCATGCCACACCATCAGGCGGCCCTAAAAGCCGTTCGATCTTCCTTGTCAGCCCTTGTTGCCAATGCCGACTGTCCCAGCTCTTGTTTTTTCTCAAGACCCCATCCTTGCCGCTATTACCCTCAATCATTCGAAGCAATTGACGAGTTTGGAAGGGACTGAGTGGAGTTCGCGACAGCTGGTCAGGCACGACCCAACACACCTCCGGAGGGAGATATGATGGATTGGCCTTACTTCCGGTGTTGACGACAGGGAGATACGGATCGCGCAGGATAATCCCGTGTGCTATCGTGACGTCTCAAGCTATCAGCTGAGTTCGGTGAGCTTCGGACGTCACGGCTTTACTTACCTTCCTGAAAATACTCTGACACGGTCGTATAACCTTCCGATGTCGGGCTTTTCCTTTTCATTGGACTTCTCATCCGGGGTTGCGAGGTCGAGCTATTCTCTCGAAAGAACAGAACATCTTGAGCTCCGCCACCAGGACGGCGCACGATGGGAGGATAGGCCATGTTCCTCCCGTCCCCGGGCATCGCCAGCCCGAAAATCGTCTTGATCCGTGGCAGAGATCTCCGGCCTCTCATATTCGATCTGAGATGAAGAAGTTGAACGCGCAGGCCTCGAAGGTAAACTGCTAGCTGGCCCATATCGGGCCCCTTGTCGCGCAAAAATGTCGTTATTAGCCGGTCGAGGGGCTGCGCCTCGTAGTATGCCGCATATTTTGGTTGGATGTTTACCAATAATCGATTATCGATGACTTTAACTGCCACAAATAAGCCCCTCAAGACGTTCAGGCTTGCTCCCAGGCTGATCGGCCTGTCTTTTATGTCGAAGTGCCTGTTGGAGCCCACTGAAACAAATTGGGAAGAGGCGTACCGGGGATAGTGGCCGATGATGATGTTAAGCGCCTGAATGAATTCGTCTTTGGCAGGTAGTCTTTGACCAACCTTCCTCTCCTCTCTGTGGCCCGAGGTTAATTGAGCGACAAGTTCGTCTGATGCGAGGGTGCCGGTACATCGAACCCGGAGGTGGTAGGTATCGTTTGTATCGGAACAGACAAGTAGGGGCTGATCGGGAATATCAAGACGACGCCTCGATATAAGGGTTTGGTGGCCATCAGTCGCAATATTGGATTGTTCCTGGTAAAAGTGTGTCCGTAACAGGGAGAGCATGACACGCTTCGGTATGGGGGCCGGCCGAGCTCTGCTTGTCACGGCATTCGATGGTGGACAAATTTCGACGTTGTACCGGTACAGGCGGAGGTCAGGATCCAGAGCCAATTCAAAGTAATTCGCTCGTAGAACAGTAGGGACTCCCAAGGCTCCATAACCTGGACGTGGGGGAAATCGGGCGGTATGAGAGAGTCCCTCTTCTTTTCTAATGCTGGCTGTTGTCCCCAAATGTGGCTCGTCGTGTTTTTGGCCGTGGTCCATAATGAAGGGTTGTTGATCGTATCCGGAGCCGGCAGATATTTCTCTTCCTTGACAACTTGAGGCCCAGTTGACTGATATATTTTGAAGGACAGAAGAGGGGGATAGAAGATCATTTATGCGCTCTGTTCACATATACCTTGGAGAAAAGTGCCCCTATGGAAACGGCCACTAAAATCCTCCTATAGTTCCTTTCATATCGAGATTCTGTACGGCTTGGGCAGCAAAGAGGTTTACCTAAGGCCCAAAAACCCAGTTCGAGTGCAGTAGCTCCACCTACGCGCAGGCCTTTGCGTACAGTCTCTACATTGCTTGACGTGTACAGAGCCATCAAGACCTAAGCGGGTAGTCCCGTACATACCCTCACTGGACTGGGACAAGACACGGACCATATTTACTGAAACATTTTGATTGCCCTTCAATGTCTTCCCCTTGCCTGCTGCTGCCCTTAGCACCGGACAGGAGGTGGTCTGGAATCGATGCGAGCCAAAATGGCCGGAGCAGCATTATCAAAGCCAATGGCGGGTATGTAGAAGGGTTTGAATGAGACATCAAGACTGAGGAAACACTTGGGCCGTGCTCAAGAGTAAGCCACAGATAAGTCCAAGCTGCAAAGTTGAATAGTACCACCTAACACCATTTGGAAAGGTTATGGTACCGTATTATAGCCTAAAGGAGGATTTCAGTTGTGGTTGCTGTTCGCCCAACGAATCGTCGGATTGGACTTCGTATTAAGCCCAAATTATCCAGTAAGMATATCATATCACTGTTGGGTGTGAATTAGTTATTGGTATATCGGCTCCGTGAAGTATGATGTACTACAACATTTGACAGACCGGTGGAGTCGTCTGACCAACATTCATGATATGGCTTCCTCGACGCTCGAAGATTTGTCCGCGCAGGTGGAGTCATAGAAGCCTGCATATCTGACAGGTTTTTGGGTATATCAGGCAAGGTGTTCTGGTCGAAGCCGCCTTTAGCATTGACAAAGTTACCATCCATGGGGACTTCAATAGGAACCTTAGCTGCGGAGTATGTGACGACGCCGATGGCTATTATTCAGAAACCCCTTAGCGTGTGTATCACTTAGTGGCCTGTCCCCAGAGCTCTTGGCCCATACATATGGTATCGACTATCTTACGTATACTTCTTATATGGCAGCTCTGCCCATCTACTAAAGGCAGCATCGTCTCTATCCGATAAAAGATCAATAATGCTAAGAGCAGCATATTCACCCAGGCTGTGCCTAAGGATATTAATATGTGTAATACTTCAGTAACTCCGTAATCCACCTATTGTCATCTGCATGCAGGCACGTACTAAGTGTATAGTTGGCATAAAACTGCTAATGGCTTAGGCCTTGCAGAGAAGCATCTGTATCATGAATAGAAAGCCTAGAGTTTGTCTAACCTAATCTATGTCACGCATTCTATGACTGAAAAGTAGAAGCTAGGCCAAAAGGATGCATCTGGTTTTAGCGTTCCACTCGTTACTTAGGTGGTGAGGGTGAACCATTACAGTAGGCTAAAATGAGACAGGTCCTTTCGCTATGGTCACCTCGAGCTATGGCTATGTGATGTAACCTCCTTACCGTGCAGGATAGTAGGCCTTATTTCTCAATACCTACAGCTATGGTCATCTTAGGTTCGAACTTAGAACGTAGTCATTGGCGTATGGAGACTACGGAAGGAAAGGAATAGGTGTCAAGGGATAGACTGCCGCACCTTTAACTCCTTAAGATGACAAAAGTCGTTTGCATACATTAGTCCTTATAAACAGATGCACCTCAGAGGTATTTGGAGGTACGAATTATGCATACCTAAGCTGTCAGGCTGGAGGTTCTACTGAGGAGGATAGAAAAATACATCCATACGTTCCCGTCTTTGTCTGAGTGACGAAGCCTCCTATCGCCTCTAATTATGTAACACAGTATTGAAAACGCAGAAACAGCTCTGTTTGTTGATAATGCAAGTGCAGTGAGCCACCTACGCCAAATCCCTTGATAATTCATGTATCCAGTTAGGTTACCTAAAAAATATCCGTTGAACATAATTCTCAAGATCATTGGTTTTCGAGTCGATCAATGAACTTGAGACTATATGGTAAGATCAATAAGCGTACTACCCGCCGAGAAACGGGCATTCAAATGTCTCATCGCTCCCTGGATTATATCATCAGTCCATTGTAGAAAACCCAACCAAAAACAGGGCTCACAATACTGTTCAGCGAGGCGATTCAGCATTCTCATTTAATGCTGGAACGAATCAGCTGTGAGACCGGGGGAAAACAGTTGAACGCATACAACACAGATCATCAATATCTTCTGCCCTTGAATCTCTTACAAAGACCATACTGTCGACTCCGAAGCCTACAAGACCCAAATGGAGAAATCTTTCGGGAATAAATCTCTCTTGAGTTCTTAGTAAGCCATATCGCATCAAATGGTGTCGCAGACGTTGTATTCGATCATTAGGTCTTAAAACAATTGGACGACAGGTAGGATCAGGAACAAGAATAGTGGCCACCCCATTGATGACCAGGGCGGCAAAAGCAATGCTATGCTCTTGCATCATAAACAACAAGCATGGAGTATTTTGAAGAGTCACTAATTTGAGCTTAATAGTCATGATATGCGGCTGCCTAAAACTATTCAGATTCTGCCAGATGATGGAATGATCTGTCCGCTTCAGCTGCTAAGACTTTGAAATCCAAGCAATTATCAAGAGATAAAAAAGGTCGCCTGATTAACAGAAATTGGCTACATGAATGAAGGGGTCGTCATTTAACCAGGTCAAAATAGTCAGTATCCCTCTCTTCATCCTTTAGGGACTATGCCATGATTATGTGGACTAGGGCGGTTCTAAAAGCTTCAGCTTCTATTAAATAATTTATCTTGTTTCTTTTAGAGACTTATGTGAATACAGAGCTTTCATATCAAAGAATTATTTAATCTTGAAGGCTTTCTGTTGGAAACTTCTGACTTCAAACAAGCTCTCTACCACCCATAGTTGCGATCACCATCCTGCGGCCAGGTGAAATCTTGATTCCAAACTATTAGTACCCAACTTACAGCACTTGCAACCCGATTCATAAATAGGTGTCATAAGCTGTGTAATAACTTTCTATGGGTAGGATTTCAAATGTGCTTTATACCCATTCCTGAAGTTGACCAACACTCACGGAGCCACCAATGGTTATCTACACCCGTGCTAGTGGAAAGTTAAATTCATGTACATACTTCGAGACGACCAATGCACTAGTTAACCACTACTGGCTTGATGTTCGAAACCTAAATTGCAAGTACATTATAGTTGGATCGAACCTGTTGCAGCAGGGCTTGCCTATAACAGAGTAGCATGCAAGCTCTGGCAAGTATAGCATGAATGGAAATAGAGGAGAATTAATAAGAAAAAGCGTTAGAAAAACAATTGTAAGTGGGAATGGGATTAAGTAAAGGAACAAAATATGCTAAGAGACCTAATGCTAGTGTATTACGAGCAAGTAAGCGTGTGTCCACTGTAGTCAGTGGTCAACAGCTAGAAAATCTGCTATTCACAACATTTACTCCCTGGATCAGCCCGTGGTTTATTGACCATTTGACCTGGTAGATCCTCAGAGCCAAAACCTGCACAGTCATATAGCAAAATTAGAAAAGCCGAAAAAAAGTCCGTTTATGGGTAACTAACTGTGAGCGTTACTTGGAAGTATGACTGAGCTACTCTGTTGCATTGTGCGAAGGTCCTACAAGACCGATACAACCATCCGTATAGCAGCTATACCTAATTCTAACCCTCTAAGCAGTATTACAGCCATTGTTGAATAGCTGAACCCAAGGGTGGGTTGGATTCGCAAAGGATTGAGCTTGAATCTCCAACGTCATGGATCATGAACCCATAAGGGCCCCTTCTTTGTATGTTTCGATATCAGCCGGTTATATTTATACTGTAGGAAGTAGCGGCCTAAAAATCCATGTATAGTTGATTCGAGCTCCAACAAGGACCCAAAATTTAGGCTGTGGACCATAGAGTCGCACACTTTTATGCATACTACCTTTCTGATATAGTCTTTAAACATCAACGCATGCAGGGATTCGATACTGTCCTTTTGCCTATTGGAATCGTAATAAAATCTCTTCTTCGCTAGTCTTATCACGTTGATTTGGTTACTAGTGATCCATAATGGTCGTAATGAGAATTAGCGAATGCTGGTTATATATATATATTTATCTACATGAAGCTTAACTAACAGCTCGACTCCACAAACGGAACAAAACAACTACTGAAGTCTCAATATAAGAACATAATCTAGACTGTCTGTAAATGATCCTATCAGGCGATCAAACCAACTAAAATCTGAGATCAACTTCAGCTTAAAGTGATCTAATGATATCATTAAGATTGATGAAGGCAATGCTTCTCTGGCATAGAAATTGTTATCGGACGACAAGTGTTTGGCGTTCCTGACTTATATCTTCTTATGTCTTCGGCTATTCGTGCTGCTTTCCGGTTAATTATCACACTCTGACAAGTACTTCCGTTAAGAGGTTGGTACAGGTGTTCAGAGCCATACAACGATAATGTTTGCATTAATAAGAATGGATGTATTCATCCCCTATTATAGCAAGCCTCTCACATAAAAGGTGTACTGAGAGCTCTGTAAGATTTTATACTCTGTAGTTCAAGTTCTGAGGAACAACTTTAATGGTCATGAAGAATTAGATCATCTTTTGGAATAAGTGCATAATCTTGGGATATATAGCTTGTGGCTAATAAATACAAGAGAGAGACTTGAACATGAATTGATTGACCACATGCATCACAAATCAACTTAATAATAAGTATTGCTACGAAGTTATTCTCTTCAAAAGACTTCAACTTGACCGAACCAGTCAGCTCCAACATCCGGAGCTTGACTGCGTTACTGCCTGTAAAAAAGCCCACTTTTGCCAATCCTTCTCCATCCCCAGTGTCCAAGCCACTAAGTCACAATGAAGTATACCTGTCACCTTGCTCTAGTACATGTATACTTCGGTGTGGGTCTGTGGGTAGGATTTGGAGAAGGAGAATGAGCGATTGAGCAGCAAGCTAGGCCGAGGCGAGCAAGGAAGTCAAACTGAGGAAGAAAAGAGAAGAAAGTTGAATTTCAGAGGGACATATACGTCCTTAAATAGCCATATCGCTTATGTTTGGGCGGCTGCTGATTTCAAGGCAAAATTATTGAACTTTAATGGTGGGTCCGCCTGTGTTTCCCTGCAGCCGCCAAGTCTCTGTTGCTGGTGAATTTTCCGCATTTAGCCTCGAACGCCGTCGATCTCACGCACGGGGATCCACTCAGAGCCTTATCAATGACCTATACGGTCTCCTGGAATGAGAAAAGCAGCTCCATAGCCACTGAGCTGTCTCGGAGCATTAGGCCGGAGAATGTAGGTATCAGTATGTTGCTATACTAACGGTGCAAGAGACCATGAACAAGTGGAGCATATCATCAGAGCAGCCATTGTCCGGATTGCAGACTTCGACTATGACCCAGATAGTCTGAGACATGAACGGAGACACTCGTAGCTTTTAAGGGCTTAGGCTGAAACGGTCTTATCTCATGTCTTAGCAGAGGCCATCCGTCACCCAAGTTGAGGATGGGACTTTCCAGAGTAGAGCGCTACAAGCATACTTCAACATGGCCTTAACGGCTTTCGGCAAGGGAGAGCAAATCATAAGCAGGGGAAGTACCAAGAGAGGTGGTGGCTCAAGGGACAGTATTCATACCTTCTAATTGCCATAGCTCCAAGAGAATACTCCACGTCCGCGTGAATTCTCTACATTTCCTGTCGCATAACCATTACTTTCACTTCGGGTGGGTTGCACTTATATTTCCGATTGTGGACTATAGAGGCTGGGTAGCCCCGACCCACGTTCTTTGACACGAAAACCTCGATTCATAGTATGAACATGTCTTCATTCCGAAAATAACAAGCAATGCAGAAGTGACTTGGAGCAGTCTGTACTTGGAAAGGACTTGGCTGTAGGCCTGGGCATATTCTAAACTACTTGCCGCCCTGGCGAATGTAGTTTACTTTTTAATGCATTTATGACCTGTTATGGATTGATGTTGACTTTACAGTATGATTAATCAAATACAGTCTTTATTTGCAGCTGTCTGAACCCTTTGCCGACAATATGTTCATATAGTTGCCTGCGTTTGTAGGTTAGCATATCCCCAGATGCCTTGCGGAGATCAAACAAAGCTTCCTTAAACCTGAGACTAATATTTACCTTTGAGACTGTCATCTTCTCCCAAAGGTGCAATTGAAGCATTTTCACATACTGGCAGCCCTGTGATCTCCATATGGAGCTCCTAATAGTTGTTGTCCTTGGCTTTTTAGTAAACCATACTTCCCATCCCCATGGTTGAAGATGATCTGAGCAAATATGCAGACAATGATGATAATATTTCTGAAATAGATCCAGGGACCATGATCATGCCTAGAGATGGCCTTGGATGCTGATGAAGATAGAGCATCTACAAAGCAATGCGTATACAGCATATATCTCTAGATGACCCAAGCAATTCAGTAATGTTTCTCTTCGGCTAATTGTCACCATCTGGTACGGCATCGATATGGGGACACCTCGTCCCATACTTGGAGGTGGATATTGCAATGTTAAGACTGAAACAGTAGTAGACATAGGAGGCCTTACACGGGGAGAACTAACAGTTATTGTATGAAATCACAGGATCATTACTGGAGGTGACCGTAGCAAAGGGATTGCCCTCGTACAGGTAGCTATTAATTCCTGACCTCCCTATGCATTCATTGAATCTTTATTGACAAGGCGTAGGGGCAGCTAAAGGATATATAAACCTGTAGTGTCCTTTCATAGCTCTGTTACTTACTCATCAATCAAATATCTTCATCCAATTCAGAAGCAACTCAAAGACTCGAACAGCAAACAAATTCATCAAGCAAGAACCTTCCGTCAAATTTCAATTATTTCCTGCACTATTGCCACCGTCCTCAGCTTCACTGCAGCTGGCTTGGCTGCACCTCAAAAAGAAGGCTATGGTTCAGCATTGTGTCTCTGCCCTTCGGCACGGTGAGTGCAATTACTCTTTGTTGCAGTGGTAATTTTGTCGCACCTCAAGGGTTGACTGGCATCACCGGAACCGGAATTGGCGGCGGTACCCCTACTTGCGTTGCCTATAATTCGCCCATCCAGAATTGTGCGGCTAGTGATGTCAAATTCACCTGCCCTGTTAGCTGTGGTGTCTTGGTGAAGTTCCAATCAATATCCACTAACCGCTACACCGAGTGCTAAGTATCATGCTAGGAGGGCTGCTCTGACCCGAGCGGTGCTACAGCTACTCATGGTCTCGTTCAACAGGTCCTGAGCTTGGTGCCATCTTTGCTCAACGTCAATCTCTAAGTAAGCTTTATCCGATATGTCGGACTTTGTGCAGAATGCTGATGGCAGGCGTATTCAACTAGTTTAGGGAATACCATTCGAGTTCAATGGTGTCATAACCTTGCGGGAAAACACCATGATGTGCAACTTGTGCAGAATATGGATCCCAATTATCATTCAAGAGCCGAATGGCTCTGGAGGTGGAAGTGATTCATGCTTATCGGAGAGCACCTATGGCATCTTTTTCGGCCGAATTCATTAATTAGTAGTAGTTTTAGTTTAGTATAAGGATCATTCGCTTCTCATGTTCAATTCAAGGATGAAAAATTTCCCGTACAACAATCTGAAGTGAGCACACTGCCTTCTCGGACTCAGTATGTATAAATGGCTTGCTCTCCTGACGAAAATCCACTGCGGCGGCGACAGTGAAGCATCACATGCAGAAGTGCATTCTATTGCGAGGTCAACTCTATGTAGTGGGTGAGTTCCATTTCTGCAATGCCCCACAAAGGGCCTGATTCCTGTACGCATTCAAAATATCTCTCCACAATCAAAATGCTCGCTTTTGCTCGTATTGGAGAGTATTATCCTGAATCGATGAGATGGGCCTTTGCATCTAAGGGTCCAAAGTTGTAATTTTCGCCTCGCGTGAAACGCTGGATGCTTGCTATCGATTTCACGCCAGCAATGTAACATCCCAGTAATTTTATACACAAGATGGACGCCAGATCATAATTCATGAAACCCAATGTATTCAGATCTGAAAACCCATTGGGGTTTAATTCCGGACCTTGGGTGAGCCACGAAACACTGGAATACTGGGCCACGTTCATAATTTCGGAGTTGTGGGAACCTTGTTCAAAATACTAATTTCTTAAAAGTCTGCATGATTCGGGTATCGTGTATCCTCACGATAGTAATGATCAGTGTGACGGGTCAGAGGAGAGCTCTGCTTGGCCTTCATTCCGCTCGAACAGTGTGGATAAGCCGTAATCAGTAAGCTGACGTTGCCAGCCACGTGGGCATGGTTAGCCCAGGTGGATGCGGAAAGGCTATGTATCCACCCTGACTCCCTGATCATGCTTTTATGACGGCGTTCACTTGTGCCTCGTCCTTAACATCCGCGGATAAGCCGCAAGCCTTGCACAGTGGATGCGTCCCCAACTCCTACCTTTTGGCTGCCGCCTTTCCCGCAGCGCAGAGATCCAGATCGCGTAGAGACCACCCGCCGCCACACGCCTTTGGATGCCAGAGCATAGGCTTTGCCGGTTGCCGCTTCCTAATGAGTGCGGCTGGGTCAAAGAGCAGGAATAGAAGGTGGTACATGATGATGGGAGTATTCCCTTTAGGATCCTTTTGATCAATATTGACAAGCGGAAGAGGTAGGAATTAGAAAGAGAAAAGCTTCATGGGAACATGATAGACAGGTCGCTGTTCTTATTTGATGCAGCCCAAGCATGGAAGTGTTCTTGCAGGCAGTGTCGCGCGCGAATTCGGCCGCATTTGCTAGGGTTACTAGATGTGTATCAGCTGGTTGGGGCCATAATCTGAAGCAAGGCCGAGCAATCCAAACACTGGTGCTGCATTTGGGTCTTCTTATATAGTCTTGCTTGAAATATTGCTGATTGGAGACTGATTCGTATACAGCTGTAGTAGATCACACAGGTAGCTCGATTTAAAGCGTACACCTGTGGAGCCAATGATGAGAGTGGTATCATGTACAGTGCGCTGCAGGCTATTTCAATGCTCTGTGTTCTCGTAATGCCTTCATTTGAAAGACTCCGCACGCTTTCATAAATTAGACACTGCTGCTTGGATTAGAGAAGACCAGGGGTTTGCTGCGTTTGCTGTTGTCCAGCTCCAACAGACTGCGGCTCGGCAATGGTTTGTGGGGCTTAGATCCTTGTTCACAACACTGGCCAGGTATATCCAGAGGTCTGTCTAATACCCCGGTTCGCGAAGAAGGGACTAATTGTTAATCCACGAGAGCCTTCGAGATCTCGCAGAGATGAAGGTAGTTTACTGGGTCTGCTGCCGCTTATTCCTGGGGGAAGATACTCAAAATGGATGAACGTGTACAACAAACTGAATTTCGTCTACGGCCCAAACAGGTTTCTACTTTGAAGCCGTTATCTTCCTTTAGTATAATGTATATAGACAGACAGAGATCAACACCTTTGAAGGTATCCTACTATAAGTTTGAAATAGCCCCAGATATAAGAATGATAAAGAGATGGAACCATGAAACATGACTACGTTCACCTATTACGTCACCCTAGATATACAAAGACAAAATTCGGTATGTGAACGAAAGCGGAAAGAGCCACATATATAAATATGACCACTGCACCAGTAATGAAAGACAAGTCCTTTTAGTCAACATTATTCAGAGTGGTAAACCTTGCCCCAGTAATGACAGACTAGTGTTTTTAGTCAACATTATTCAGAGTGGTAAATCTTGCACCCATTATATTTTCATCCTGAAGTTATGAAGAGTACTGCATTGGGAGATCATGTTTCACCGTAGGAGAATTGGAGATAAAATCTTTGCTTCCCAAGCCGACTCTTGTCTTCCAGTTATCAATCATTTGAGGCGCGCAGCGGGTTACTATCATCTTACTTGAGTTTGCTATCTGTAGTAATTGAACGCACTGCGCCGTTTCCTCTCACCACCTACACTTCTCAAGCATGTGCTATTTGAAAATGCGATCAGCTACTCTCATATCCCTCTTAGGTTTCATTGCAGGCATCGCTGCTGCCCCTCGGAGTGAGGCCAATCTGCCTGTCTCCCAAGAAGACCCACGCGGAGAGCCTGGGAAGTCCAACAACGGCGGCCACCTCCATGACAGTGGCACAAATCGTCCTGGTGGCGAACCTCAGCTTCCGAAAATCTGCTTTTGCTGTCCCCCGGACAAACCAAATCCAACTTGGTGGTGTGACCTCTTGACTGAATCAGGCACTTGTCCTAATTTCGATTCGGGCTTTACGGATAAGGTCTGCTGCACATTTAACTTCGACGATGGTACCTCCGTAAGTTCCACGCCTACTAAGCTAAAAGACAGCATTATATTGACGCCGATGTCTAGAATTGTGCAGACCTTGGTCCCAGCGCTGCAAATGCAGTTACCGCCGACTCAGCCGTCAATTCAGTCCTTAGCAGCATTGGTACAGTTGTGGGTGGTTTGCTGAGGGGTATTCAGTAGCGGGGTGAACGCAGTGGTGGATCGCTCAAAGTGGAATAACTATGGTGTTTGAGGAAGCTGCTATACGACCTGTGTGCTATTAAACCTGCTCGACACGACGTCTTTACATCAGCTGCCAGCTTTTCCTATCCTACGTCATCTTCGCATTCGCCGCCTAAAGAGTTGCCAAAATCTGAACCGTGGATTCATATACAGGGACCTACTTCTAGGGTCTTTGAGAGTTCTAAAACAGATAGTAATAGGAAAATCAAGAACATTCATTGCTTTCATCCCCGCAATATATCATATCAAATACATATGCGACTTAGTTTAAGAAAGTCTGCAGACCTCTACTTAGGGGACTGTTGCACATACACTTCTCAAGGCGTTTTCTTTCACAGTCTAGATGTCCGTGTCTGATGCCACGATAGTGACGTTGTGACTACCTCCATAGTTGCTAATTGTACCTTCCATGACATGAATATGAAAGAAGCAATAATACATGGTTATCAAAGAGGTTAGGTCGACCTCCCGATCTACGCCCTAGACGTACTTCAGCAATTCCCTTGCATATGTGTGATTTGCCTTAATCCCCATTTTTTCACCGAGGGATGGACAATCCGGTCTTTGACAGTCCACCCCTTGTGGCCTTAGCGAAGGGGCAACATACCAACTGCTTCTAGGCGCTGAGAAGCTCGTACGTGTCTCAGGCCACCTTATGTCATTGTTCGGGAATTCTATATTCAATATCAAGCGTTTGGCAGACCCACTCTGGAAGTACAGATTTTTCTATGCCACCCTCTTCAAAACTTTGTGTGATGATCAGCAGCTGTCCATGCTATCTAGCTGTGGGTGGGGAACTCCAGAGTGAACTTTGATTGGAATCATGGGGAGCGTAATCCTGGTTGTGGCAATAATGGGCTCCGCAATCTGCATTCCAATCTGCGAGAATAGTTTTTCATCATGATGAATATTGGCACCAAAGTTAACGCAGACACATAAAACGGCCTAGGTATTATGCTAAGCTGCATTTAATTGGCTGGTTAAGCTCAAAGGAATGATAGCGAGGCAGAGGGGAATGGTGGTATGGCTGCTCCTGTCCTCTAATATACTGTCTTTCGAAACGTCTCGCGTGTCTTTCCTTGGGCTCCGGAAGCTAGGCAGATTTAAATGCGATATCCACCCAATTCTGAAAATCTTGAAGAGATTCTGCATGCTCAACAGATGTCTAACGTCCGAAGCCATAAAAGGAAAACGATGGCACACTCTATGAAGCATTTCTAATAACTAACTGATATTCGACAGTACTCGTTGGCAGACGACCACATTCAGGATGGCTAGATTATTCCTCCTCATTATCTCTATCTGTGGTGAGTCGTCGACTTACATGTATCCTACCCTACGAAGCTCTTGAAACTGACTAATTTGCTATTATAGCAATCGCACTGGCTCAATCATGTTCCCCTGGCGTAGGTTATCTTTCCATTTGCTTACATGTTATGAAGCTGATATCTCTATAGTGTTCATCCGGTTTTACATGTTGTAATGGAACTTGCAAGTCACTGACCAACGACAGCCAGAACTGCGGGTCATGCGGTAATATTGTAAAATCGCCTCTTTCCTCTTCATGAATCGTTCAACAGAGGGACTGATCCTATGTCGTCATGCCATAGTGCCCATCTGGATCGATATGTAATAACGGTGCTTGCATCTGTATTGCTACTAAACAGCCGCCCTGTAATGGCCAATGTGTACGTTAGCCTACAGAAATTGACATTCAGTTTTAAGTGAATCACTGACCTTATGATACATGCTAGTGTCCATCCACTACAACTTGCGTTGGAGGGGCTTGCGTGTGCAATGGTACTGGATCTCTCTATTGTAACGGAATATGTGTAAGTCAACCTACTAGTTAGGCGCCCTGTTACCATTAGTGTGGTTTGAATGACTGTTTCTATGCCACAGTGCGCAGCAGGCCAGAGCTGTTGTAATGGAGTCTGTACTTCCCTGAATACCAACAATAACTGTGGAACATGCGGTGCCATTGTACGTCCGTCTAATGCCATCCCCTCTCTATACTAGCACCGACGGTCGTTGACATTTAATAGTGCCCATCTGGCTCGACCTGCATTAATAACGCTTGTATCTGCGCTAGCACAGGACTGTCGCTCTGCAGTGGACTATGTGTAAGCTATTATATCCACTTGATATCCCGAGAGAGACTGATTTTATGCTAATAGTGTTCCGGCGATAACCTTGCCTGCTGCAACGGAGCCTGTAGTAACATACAAACAGATCGTCTAAACTGTGGGACTTGTGGAAATAAGGTAAGTCGACCCCCTCGGCTGCACTGTCGCATTGCAGCTAATTTTACACTACTAGTGTGCGGCGGGCCAAGTCTGCTGTGCCGGTTCTTGCTCGAGCCTAAGCACCAACCCTAATTGTGGTGCATGTGGCCAGGTGGTAAGTTACGCTACGCCTGCCTATCATGGTATAATAGATGACATTTATGTCTACTCGACAGTGTCCCTCAGGCTCAACTTGCAATTCTGGGACCTGTGTCTGCAGCAACAGTGGGCAACCACTCTGCCATGGGCAGTGCCCAAACTTGAGCTCTGACCCTAATAATTGTGGAGTATGTGGCAATGTTGTAAGCTACCCTACTGAATGAATTAGCTTATGGTGGATGATTGACTCTATACCGTTACAGTGTCCGGCTGGTACGACTTGCAATTCCGGCAATTGTAGCTGCAGCAGTGGGCAAGTCCTCTGTAATGGAGTCTGCACTAGTACAGGCTCTGACTCTAACAACTGTGGAACCTGTGGCAAAATTGTAAGTTCGATGTGTCAAGGTACGTTTGATAAAAAAGGAGAATGTCTAACTCACTATCATTTAGTGCCCAACTGGCTCAATATGCAGTTCTGGTTCTTGTATATGCAGCAACAGTGGACAACCTCTCTGTCATGGAGTCTGCCCGGATTTCAGTTCAGACAATAATAACTGTGGAACGTGCGGAAATATTGTAAGTTCAACCTGATGATTAACCTGCATTCAAGATATATAAATAACCCCGTTCTACTCTACAGTGTCCAGCTAGGGCCACTTGCAGTAATGGTGCATGTATCTGCACAGCTAGCGAGGAGCTTCCCTGTAATGGGCAATGTGTAAGTCAGGCTGGTGATCTCATGTCACCATGGTCAGTGTATAGCCTATAAGCATACAAGTAGCTGATACTGGATGTCCCTAGTGCCCGGCTGGTTCTATATGCGGCGATAGCGGTTGTATCTGCGTTGCTAACAACCAGCCTCCATGTAACGGGCAATGCGTAAGTCGGACTCCCATTATCCTCCATTATCATACTGTTTGTGGCTGATTCTCTTCGCTATTCAGCAATGCATAGATGGTCAAAGCTGCTGTAATAATGCCTGTTTTGACCTGAACTCTGATCCAAATCACTGTGGAACATGCAATATAAAAGTAAGCTTGCTACAACTTTCTATTGCGCTAGGGGAGATGCTAATCCAATAACCCCTAACAGTGCCCCCCTTCCTCAGCCTGCGATAATGGTCGTTGCGTTTGCACTGACACTGGGCTGCCTCCCTGTAATGGGACATGTGTAAGTTAATTTTCTTTTCTGTTCCGAGCTGTTGCTTTCGGTTTCTCATAATGCTAGGCTAATGCTAGGCGTCACGTTAGTGTCTGAATAATGCACTTGCATGCTGTGCTGGAGTTTGTGTTTCCACTCAATCAAGTCGTCATAACTGTGGAGTATGTGGTAATGTGGTATGTTGACTTTCTCTCCTTTCCTACTACATTGTAGCAGGCAGTTGATCTGTTATTTTACACAGTGCCCAGCGACACATCCAACATGTGCCGGGGGGGTTTGCACATGACATGAAGAAGCCAGTGTTTACCAATATCCGTTTGGATTTACGTGAGCATTCGTAGCACTCAGCACCAGAATCTTCCATTGAAAAGGTTACTGCAATATCTTCCAGTTTTTGCATTGTCTACCAAGCTCTGCACCGTTCGTTCAAGCCTTGACAGATTGGCCTCGTGATCTGGAAAGAAAGATAAGAACATGACAGTAACAATGCATTGTTGGCGCTCTTCTTGCGTCTCCTGTACTCAGGGAGCTGATGTATCTACCCTCGAACTAGCCAGATACAAACAAGGGAGGCATTGAAGGCCGTTAGCAACCAAGACTTCATCGGTATCCTTTAAATTCTAAAAGGGGATAATGACAGGAGAGTGGGGCCTCTGTAGACGCGCTGTTGCGKTTACGAATCCATGGATTTCCGACTTCGCTCTCCTCATTCCATCGGCAGCGCGGAACGAAAAGTACATGGCACATTGAGGAGTCCCTGGAGCACGGCCCGCCGGGGTAAATCAGCAAGCTGTAGCCTGATACCTTGCGCGTATTGACTATTGCCGTTAGTTGCTTGCCTCTCCGGTCGATCCCGATCTAGATTCTAACCGCGTTGTAGTACAATGGCCTTTTATCTACTCGTACGCTATACCACAAGAGGAACTTTTCGAGCTAACTTCCGCGTATGCGCTCCTCAGAGCAATCGAAGGGTAGCAGGCTAGCTAGGCTATTAGGCCTTACGACAGCACAAAATCCAACTGTTGATGTCCAGTTGACGCGCAGGTTCACCTTTCAAATAGAAGTGAGGCCGACAGGTTATACAATGCTTCATTTGCGCTTCGCTGGAGTCAATTATTGTGACTGATGCTTTACTAGTAGTGATCTACGGCTGTGCCTATGGTTGCAAGCAAGGATCGGTATATGATTATGGTAGGCTCAAGCAAGACAAAGGGGATGATAGTCCTAGCATCAAGTTGAAGAAAGGCTTTGGCGCTGGAGCGCCTGTTGGAGGATTGAGGAGGGCAAGGCCCCCATAAAAATGCATGTAGTTACGTATCAGTTGGAAAGACTGGCCTTCCTTGTTGTATTTTTCTATGCCTTAAATGTTCAAACAAAATATCCTCAAATGCTAATAGGAAATATCTTATTACTAGCCAATGATACTCACTAACTCGCAGTAAATTACTAACAGGCGCTAAGGTCATTTGATCAGTACACATATCCGTAGAAATGTCTGTGTCACGTAACATAACTGTAAAGGTGCGCCTTGGATGATTGCCCATGGGCTGTTAAATGATAGGCTTTGTTGTAGTATTGTGTTGGCCTAAGCGTCCGGAGTTTGCTCGGCGGATTATGGAGTACCGAAGTCGAGACCCATTGCCGTCATCAGACAGACAGGTTTCGGAGACGCTCATGTGTGACGTGTGGCAAGGGCTTTATGCAATACGACAAAAAGGGAAAGTTTTAGTTTGTTCTGCCCAACCTATGTCACTAGCATTAACTCAACCAGTCCCATCACGCAGTAAACTAAATAGGAAAGAGGGAATAGTACGGAGTAGAAGGTTAAGAAGACAATAGAGGCTAGGCTTACCACACTAAAATAGCCGTCTTTTTGGTCTCTGTCAGAAATTAACCCTGCAGTATTGCTATAGCCTCCTTTATGCGCCGTGCTTATCCCTGCGTAAAGTAATAGCAACTTCCTCCTTTCCTTACATAGGGGCCTATGGTCATATTCACTGACCTCTAGCAGTGATTCCCATTCACAAAATTACAGGCTGGCCAAGCTACATACTAGCGTCAGTCCAGCTTTACATAGTAGCGAGCGAAGGGTCTTCCGGTGTCAGGTACAAGTATTATGAAGCAACGCCAGATTAGCATTCCAGGAATCATGACCACATGCGGTTTTGCAATATGGATAGGAAGTTCACATACTTGCTAATTAGCTATGCATTGTGGCTGGGTGTCAAAAGTAAACTAGGTTCTCAATTCTATCAGCAGGTACAGTGAGCAGCATCAACCAGGAAAGACAGGTGGATGTATTGACACCCATGAATTCCTGCCCCCTGCAAAGTTCAAAGCTCTAAACTCTCAAAAGTGCCCATAGTGCATGGGCCTAGTGCATAAATCATAATTAATAGTCCCTGTGTAACAGTTGAGAAGGTTCATGTTACTGCTGTCTGTGGACGTTCCTAGTCCCCAATTATGATCATGGGGTCCCATGCTTCTTTATTTCTTAATTAAGCATATAATGTTCCCTTCCCTCTCTTCCATGTGCAACCCTTTCTACATTGATCATCCCTACCAACCTCAAGCAAGGTTCTGCGGTGATGTCTCAAAACAGTATTAAACGCTTCAAATGCGCCTGGGCAAATTGTGGAAAAGTCAGTGGTTTTTTTATTCCGAGTACCTGATAGAATTTGGCCTGACTAACGACCCTTGTTTACAGTCTTTCAAGAGGAACTCTGATCTTTGTAGGCACCGTCGAATTCACACCAATGAGAGGCCTTACCATTGCCCAGAGGATGGATGCAATAAGAGATTCATCCAACGCAGTGCTCTAACGGTACATGTCCGAACACACTCTGGAGAACGTCCTTATGTATGTGGTTTTGGTACGTGCAGCAAGGCTTTCGCTGATGTAAGTACTAGAAGCTTTAAACTCCACTTTAGACCTTGCTTCCCATGGGCGATGTTTAACTATTATATAGACTTCAAGTTTGGCTCGCCATCGCCGAAGCCACACAGGGATAAAACTCTACAAATGCCCCGCGCAATTATGCAATAAGAGGTAGGAAGAATCAGACGTTCTACAGGTATGCTCAGAACTAAATATATTCTTCTATCCTTTGCAGTTTCTCTCGGAAAGCAACGCTTGCAAACCATCAACTACACCACCATATGCGTGAATGGGAAGGGAATACCATACACGGACACCTCAACTTTTCTCCGCTACCGTTCCAGTTCATCATGCCTGCTCCATTGCCTAATGTCCCGAATGAGATCCTACAAGCACCGCCAGGTCTAGGCCAGCTGTCGGATGTGAATTACGGACTCTACCTGCCACAAAACCTTCCACAGAGCTATTTAACTACAGGGCTGGAGATATCGGATCAATCAAACATAGCTGCCATGTCGCTGCTTCAGATGCAACACACACAGCAGAGTATGCAACTGTCAGCACAACAGAATGGCCGGAACTGCGTAGGGGCTCCAATGTCCGGCCTTTATTGGCCTGTCATTGCCAAAGAACTTTTTTTTCCTCGCGTGGAAGATGGATATCCTTCCTCAAATAAGTGAATGGAAACCATTGCATATCAATTACGTTGGTACTAAACTAAAGTATTCCTTTATTCTGTTTCAACACTAATTCTAAATCTGACAACCATAAAATCACTGGACCAAGAACGTGTCCGGACGAGCATTTCAGCGGAGTAGATATAGTAGATATAGTAGTGCAATGTATGTTCAACGAACTCCCTGAAGGGCTGGATAACTTGGGACTTTGTCAGCATGCAGGCTCTGCCTCTGCCGCTAGGAGATTGAAAGTGTTTGCACTCTTTTCTGTCCCGAATAACCACCTATTACATCTCTGGCATAATAGTGACATGGTGCGTTGAATGTCGCGTGTGAAGCCAATGTGAACTTATTAAACTAAAATCGGAAAGAAGTCAGCCCACAGATGAGGTCTAGTATATGCGAGGTTCATTCAACCTGATGGCAATATAAAACCATGCATAAAGCCATTCTGATGTCTCATCACTGTTAATGCTGCGTTATGCTGTTTTCCTGTAGCATAGTTCAGGCTAATTTAGACATGCCATGGTTTTGAGTTATTAGAGCTATGGAATCGGAGCTTCCTTGGCCAAACAAACTTAGAAAACGTAGTTTAGACACGAAGCGGTCCAAGCACTTCGCTTAGCTTAACTACTACAGAATATACTAAGTACCTTTGGGATAGGTATTAGTCTGCCAACTTTACAACCTAGTGTCGCAGCATACAACACTTTGGAAATTAGTCGAAAGTCCATTGATCTTCCCATAAGTGCGTGTAAGCACAAGCACGCTTGATAAGTCGAGTACGCCAGATAGCTCTTCGCATGATCGACCGACCATATCTTCAGACACCGTGCCATATCCATCTTCTTTACCCAGGGCGACCAGCATTGGCCTGATGGCTGAAGATACCCATATTAAATGATGCAATGAACAGCCTTTCATTCGACTGACGAGCTGAGCTTGTTCACCAAATGCGAAGGCGCTGCAGAATGAGACGTTTGCCTCAGGTCTCATGAGCATATGGATGATAGGTACCAGCTCATGACTACGATATGTCGATTCTGGTGTACAATCTCAGTGTGCAGAGTCACTCGCCAGCAGGGCACATCCTGTATAGGTAGATTAGAACTTTACTCTGTGAAATGCTTTTAGCCTGGTCTGACTTGCGGATTGATGCCTCCCTGGAGAGGCTCCTAGCCATATGACAAGCGAGCTTACTCAGAGTATCACTTTAAGCGAGTTGTTTGTGAATTGCTGGCATTATAAGTTAATGTGAGTCCAATAATTAGTAAGTAAACTCAAAATTTTGTCCTCCAGTCACTGCAGATCCACCTGGCGTCCTTCGGTGGTCAGGATTAGAAAGCTTTTATGGTCTGCTTTTTGGGCTCCTTGCCACAGAAGTGAAATCGATAGTTCTATGATCACTGCAGAGGTATATACTTGCTAGAGAAGAGTTCTACAGTGTGATCGCATGGTAACAAGAGCAATATGAAGAATGCGCTTAATACCTGGCACTTTCATTGGCCTTCACCGGTAACACTCTGCTCTACTCCAGCCTGTAAGCCACGTTGCTATTCCTACAGCAGAACCGCAATCTAGTCAGCCTAGAGTCACCACCTCATTTTTGATCTTAATATGTCCATTTGCATCCCTTTTCCCAGACCGAAAGCCGAAAGCGAACCGATTGTAGATCGTCAAATTCACTGATGATTGCATTAGTCTTCTGCATCAAGTTGACTACTTGCCAAAGCTATGGGCTCGATCACTGTGGCGAGATAGAGTCCCTAGATTAATTCTCTATCAATGCTACTAATTTCTTAATGGCGCATATAACTCGTTCATTCAGAAGTCTTAGATATGATTGCCATAGTAATTGGAAAACCGAAACGTGAGAGCCTTTACCAGTGAGGTTGAGCTCACTGTCGCATCAAAGGCATTACATGAGAAAATTGTAGAGTAAGCAACGATCAATAGGAAAACAACAGATATGCCTGATCGCCCCGATGTTGAAATGAGGGCCGCAAGAAAATGTTAGTAAAGTTGAACTCTTGCCCCATATTCCATGGAATATTCGAGCGGTTATCGAGTTCCTTGGAAAACTACAGGCTCTAAGTCAATACGTAGTTCAACCTTCTGACATAATGGCTCAACTTACTAATTCTCCGAATGTTCCTACGCAGAACAAACCCCAGCAACGCAGTTCGGTGTAGCTCCGGTGCACTATGGGAAGTAGTAACTTAGTTTTTGACCTCATATATGAGGCGATGAATATTAAGAGGTTGACTTACAGCATTGCCGCATGTACCACAGTTGGCAGCGTCGGTCTGAGTGTTAGTGCAAGCATTGGCACAGCACGCAAGAGTACCATCAGTACACTATATAACAGAAAGTCAGTTTCCTGCTCTACCGCAGAGGAAATAAGCATGACTTACACAGGTGGTTCCGCATGGAGGCAACTCAGTGTTAGGACAGACACATGCACCGTTGCTGCAGGTTGAACCAGCAGGACACTAGCAATACCGGAAATTAATGCTACGCTCTCATGGGTAACAGCTGATTTCAGATGACTTACAGCATTACCACATGTTCCGCAGTTTGTAGTAGTGGTTAGGTCTGTGCAGGCCCCAGCGCAGCAACCTTGACCTGATGGACACTTCAAGAATACCAAGTCAGCTATAGATGTAAAGAATATTGAAGGGTGCAAGCCGACTCACAGTAGTACCACATGCTCCACAGTTTGAGGTGTCGGTAGCCTCATTAGTGCAGACCCCATTGCAGCAGTTCTGACCTGCCGCACACTATTCCGAAGCTAGGATTAGTTATGACCTCCTAATAAAAAGTGCAAAAGGCTCACAGCATTGCCGCATGATCCGCAGTTAGTGGTGGTAGTAACGTCAGTGCAAGTCCCGCCACAGCAGGGGCGACCTGCTGGACACTGTTAAAGTCGTCAAGTCAGTCATAAGATCACTCGGTAGTTAGAACCACATTGGTAGGACCTACTACTGTGCCACAGGATCCACAACCACCCTCATTATTTTGTAAGTTAGTGCAGGCCCCATTGCAGCACGCCAGATTAGAACCTGAACACTGTCAACCAGCACAATGTCAGATTGTCATGCTTCTATAAGGATGGGAGCTGGAAATCTACTCACACATTGTCCATTGCATGGAGGCAGTCCAGTATTTGCACAAATACAAACACCATTTGTACAGGTTGAACCGGTAGGACACTATCTACATTAGTGTACTGCTCATGAGTTTTCATGCCAGGTGCTGACATACAGCATTGCCACACGCTCCACAGTTAGATGCGGTATTTAGTGCTGTGCAAGCACCATTGCAACATCCTTGACCTGCTGGGCACTATAGAGAGTTTTAACAATAATATCATGGAGAATACTTTGATATACTTACAACATTGCCACAGGTTCCGCAGTTAGATGTTGTGTTCAGAGCTGTGCAGACACCATTACAGCATGTCTGACCAGATGCACACTTCCAAGGAAATGTTAGTTATAAATTAGGTATAACTTACAACTTAAGAGTAGTTGCACCTACACATTTTCCAGCACAGGGTGCCTGGTTATTGTTAAGAATGCAGGCACAAACGCCATTACTGCAGATTGAGCCAGCTGGGCACTATACAAGCATGGTCAGTAATTCTCATCTATCAAGCAAGTAGGGAAACATACAGTATGAGTACATGCTCCACAATTTTGAGTATCAAGAGTCAGCAGTCTGCAAACTCCGCTACAGCAAGTCAAGCCGGCAGGGCACTTTCAAAGGGTCAAACTAGTCATGTATATTCAGGATAACAGGTATATGACCTACTGCGGGGGAGCAAGACTGGGCCCAGGACGTGCTTATAAACGCTGCTGTTCAAGCCATGGTTAGCTAAAAGTTGAATCATGTTTTGACAGAACTGGAAACTCACCCCACGCGACTACAAAGATTATCAGTGCTTTGACCATTGTATATCTGGCTTAAGAGGGCAATGTCTGAGTATTTAATATAATCACAAGGATTAACAGTAGTTGTCTGAACTGATTAAGTACGAGATGGCATGGCCTTTATATATGCCCTTTCCTTCCCTTATGGCTACCACTGTGGAATATCAGATTCAGTAAGGACATTCTACAGTGGATGGGCTATGCTCAATGAATGATTCCAATATCAACCTTGTGACATTCCATGTTAGTCTGACCACAAAAATTATTGTAAGTAATTCTAAGGTCGCTGACCTTCTGACCGTCGACATCGTCGGCTCGCCCTTAACCCTACCGCCGTTTTTGCAATTTCTGTGTTACTCATGGCCACTCCGGTATTCTAGCAAGTCTGATCGCCTTTCTGGTTGGCTCGCTTTCAGCTTTTGGTCTCTTCCCATAATGCAGGGATAGGTCTCAGTTCGGGTGATAAAGGAAAGTTCCCTTGTTTCTGCTTCTCAGAAATACCAAACGTACAGGATGGTTCCATCACTCAGCTTACTTTGAAGACCATTTCAGACCCTGATATGCAATATCGTTCTACCCGTGCTTGTACGCAATCAAGACACTTCCTCATCCACTACCGGGCGAATGTACTAGTTCCATTTATGATATAGAAAGGCTTAGTATTCCAGAAATTGTTATAATCTTAGTTAGCAACATAGAAGGACGTTTCCATTGGATCTGCGAATGGTCATTCCTAGAAACTGAGATGCAGTAGTGCTGGCGCTCAGTCATATTTAGAGAGACAATACGCAGATCATGAACCTTGTGGCCTGAGCAAAAGGCCCACTTCCTGATTCCTTAGTGGGTACCTTACATGTCAAACAGCAACATGCCGACATCAATGTCCAGGAAATCTTCCCCTGTCATGAAGAGTTGTAGGAAGTATGGGAAAACAATCTTCTCAATGGGCCTGATCAACCTACGTTATCTAGGTATTAAGACTGATTTTAAGCGATGTTTGTCTTCCAGAGGGCCGATCAAGGGCTTTGGGTGTTCAGACAAAGGCATTGAAATCTTTACTGATGTATCACTCTGCCTAGCGCATTGTATACGCGAAGGAAAAGAGGCTTAAAGTCTCAGAAGTCGTGGACTCAGACGTAGAGGTTAAGTTAGGACCTATTTTCTAGCTGAAAATGGGCATATGACGTTGGGCCTAGAATAGGTGAACCTAGCCATACCATTATACGGCCTAAGCAAGGTGTGACATTCAAACGTAGGGCGAATGACTTTCAGCATGATACATGCTCATTGTGTGGTCTAAACAAGGAACATTATCCAAGCAGGGGGTCGATGACTTGCAGCATGATGAGTTCCATGCCGTGGCTAAGCACGCGTGCCCTAAGCAAAAAGGTTGACAACTGCCTTCACTGAAGGTATTTTCAATATTATTTGTAGGCAATGAGGCAAGTACGACATGCCCATGCTGCAGCATACATAGATTGTAGCTGTGCAGATCTGTGCTAATATCTCTGCTAGATAACTAGTAAATAGAACAAGGTTTGCTATGGATCCATGCGGCTTAGGTATGTTAGAGGCTTTTACTCTCTTTTTGTCCTTCTCCTATTATGAGAACTTGTTATCAGAGACAGTCATGAGCTAGAACATAACCACTGGCAGACTTACAGATGCTCTACCTAGACTAAGTGATCATCTGACATCCTATTATTTCTGTTGGCTGGGGCGCTTGCTTGTACGAGGTATTGACTATACCCTTAAGCTTACTGTGTATATAAAGGATACTAGGCAAATAGTACGCTGACCATTTCCAAATAGGCACTGTGAGCACTCAATGAAAGCTGCAGCATTTATATATTCTGGTGCCTATTCATGAACATAGGTAGCTTTGGTGGTGTAGGCCGGTCTATGCTAGATAGTACTGCCAAACCTTCATGAAGCTGTAGGCGCTAAGGCCTTACTCACAGGGCCATAAGAGATAGCTCTAGCATAGACGTAATTTTCTATGACCATGCATGTCACTATTGCAACGTTGCAGTTTTCTCGGTCATTCAAGTGACTATTTGCGGAGCCATCAGTCGACATTCTTATCCATGTACATTTTTATACTGCCGCGTCTGAAGCTACCACTAAGACCTTGCAGATTCTCTGTATGCGGTTACTGATTTGGCACGCCGTACTATCATTGATATTCGCTTGCGAGTAGAAGATGGAAAGAGTTCTATACTTTGAACACATTCATTCCAACCTTGTTGAGCACCCGCATGCGTGGAAAATACCGTATCAGAAGTGGAGGTGGCTTTGTTTCTATCAGTTGTGTGGAGTCGGTCAATATCTCCCTCACCCTGGGCATAACATATCTCCCGTAATCGACAGCCTCATTATAATTATCATATCCGCGAATCGAGATAAACTCCGTCGCCATCGCACATAACAACACTATACAAAATAGTTGCAGCAATATTGATCCTCTAGAAAGCCTGCTGTGTCATTAGGCCTTAATTTGGGAGCTTATGCCATAATTAATAAGATCACTGTGACTAGCATTTGTGCTTTCTACAGCAGCTAAATTAAAGCTCGATTCAAGTTATGATTACCATGCCAAACTCACAAGCAATGAAGGGTGACTTCTAAGAGTAGCAGTCAATAGATCCCATCAATGAACGGTTGCACCCTATTATCACATACGAGATGGAAACACCCTAAAGATATTGTTAAAGTCACTGGCGGCAACAAAATATTTTTTGCAAAGCTAATGGGGTTCCCACGGTGAATCCTTCCCAGAAAATGACCAGATTAGACAGGTGCGACAGCCATAGACTGTATTACAGAGAGTTTCGTCTCGGTAGGAATCGCTGAGTACACACTATCCGCAATGTGATGGGGCTGCTGGAGAGATATGCCCCTGGAATGAATCCATAAACCCTGGTTCCCATCAGTCTACACAGGGCCTGTGAATGGTTAGCATAGAGATCACATGTATGGCAAATCAGCCTTATATTACCCATCCATCATCAAAAATATGCTCTAAACTCACCAACTGTCCCTTTTTGACTTGTAGATGGCAACTATGACGGGGAGTGAAGTCCATATTGACTTGGCGAATCTGAACATTGCTCAGCTGCATTAAAGGAACCATAGTCTGCACCTGCCCTAGTTTTCGTCCGGTAATGTCTTCCTTGACTGCTATTGATCGTTGCTCTTTATTTTCATCCAATATTTCTGTAGCCACTGTGCTGATACTGATATCATCCTGAGACAAAGGTCTTTGTATTGACCAGTTCACTGACTCGACAGCCAAGGAAAACGGCGGCTCGTCCTTGCAGAGGTCAGTTGGAAGGATCTATGGAATATGGATGAGGATTCTGCTTAGGAACTACGCAGGAATCTTTACTTACTATCTCTGACTCCTTGGCCGTCTGCTTTTGGAATAAGGACTTCACATATTGGATAACCTGTGGGAAGCAATCCATGATTGGATAGTAGTAAAGTACAGTCGGAAATGTAAAGGTCGGTAGCAAAGACGGAGATTAACTGCAACGACTGGAATCACTTCGAAATAAGTGGTATAGATCTTGATCTGGATATGCGGGTGTTTTTCTGACGAGCTGCAGAAAAGAGCAATGCCTGATAAAGGGGTCCAACTGCTGTGTACACTAAACTGATTGATGATGCTGCGAAAGACAGCCTTCTTAAGTACATCACTTCTTGAAAATTGGCCGAGTCAAACTGTGCTCAATACTAATGAACAGCAAGCAATTTTGCTTGCATGATATACTAGATAGATTCCAAGAATTGAGCCATGAGCATACATATATCCCTTGCGACCTTACCATACCTATTCATGGTCAATGCAGTATTTTCCTGCCAATTTGCCCACCCTGTAATGAGGTAATATTGAAAATAGCACCTCAAACTTTACAGGCATAAAAGCAGCGAGCTTTCTCTCTGGTACTGATGTCGAAGACTCAAAATTGTTGTACAGCAGCGTTGCTGGACATTCCCAAGTTAGTTGTAACCATAGCTACCCAATTAGTGGTCAAAGAAGGAATGGGCTTGATAATGAAGGAATAAAGTATAGTTCCTTTGAGATGCTGGCTTGGAATTAGTCCATGTTCCGTCCATGGACAGATGCATGGCCTTTCAAGAACCCTTATAGAAATACCACTAAGTAAAGTACAGGAAAGTCTCCATACTTTTCCTGTCAAAACAAACTGGAGCTCTGCTAATTCGCTCATAGTCCCTTTCCATGTCTCAAATTAGTCTTGTCAGAGCAAAGTTAGCATTATATTGACATTAATCAATAATGATCAGAATCTCCTTACAGTCATGCGGGATCGTTGTAGATGCTGAAGTTGTAGACAGACCAGCCCAATTTAAGACCTGTAGATATTCTATGTGAGTTCATTGCATTCTAAGAATTGATTCATTCATTTATGTTTCTAAACTATCTTTCTAGAATGGGACCAATCCTTAGGATATTTCATATTTAACAGCAACCGACTTTGGCTTGTGTCTGCCAAAGTGGCTGAAGCTCTAGGATGAGTACAAGAGGAATTCAAGTTCATATGGGTCTTGACTGATAGTTCATTGCCACAAAGAGGGAAATTATAATTTCAGCACTTATACAGAATTCAGAGTGTCCCCATTACTTATTTGGCCATTAGAGCAGACTTACTACCCTTACTTTGTAGTAATGCATTAATGCACACATTGCTTGCAGAATGATACATGATTAACATAGGTAGGTAAGGAAAAACACTGCATGACGACTATCAAATATTATAGACCTCATTTTGGCCAGACATCTATTTTTTAGGTCTCCTGTGCTATGGTCAATTTCTGATGTAACCGTGGAGCTTTAGAGCGATAGTTCCATTGTGGCTGTCCTTGTGCTAAATATTCGTTACACAGGCTGCGTCGCTATGGTCATCCCAAAGTATGCGTTAAATTGCTGGGGATATAAGCTATCCATTCGATGCTTAGGCCAGTATGCAACGTTCCCACATGGGCCTGTGTGCCGGCTAAGCACACGAAGACACTCATTTCTTCTTTGCCTTCACGCTTCCCAACTCTATGATTGCTAAAAGGGGAAAATAAAACAAAATTGCGTGGAGTACCATCCGCAGAATCACTTTTGTTCCATTGCAATTTCTGTATACGAACCATACCACTGTTCTCAAATAAAGGGTAGAGATACCAATTAGTAAGCCTAGTAAAGATGGGGCATGCATGCTTCGTTCTAGCTCATCCTTGACATAAATTCGCGCTAGCTGCCCCCTATGATCATCTGTGTCCGATCTCAAACATACCTAAGGGCATGCTAAACTTCCACTACTAGCGTCCCTTTGGCCCTTGCTGACCATGGTAAGTTTGACCAAGAAACACAAATAGGAGGCGACAAAACTGAATAACATGCTTTGAGCTAACCGTCCTATGATGATCTGAAAATGGTAAAGTCCTGACCTACTGGGAGATGGTAATATGGGACCAGGTCAACACCACCAGTATGGTTTATCTTAGTAAAATGTATACTATTTAATAGAGCCTTAAAGGAGTAATCTAATACTATGATGAGTAATATTTGAAAGAGTAAAACATAGCAAAGAGTTCCTTATCTAAAGGAGGCTAGGGAGACCCCGAGACCGGGTTAAGGCCAGGACTCCGACCGGTCGGGTGCCCTCTTGGCCATGTTGGGGCAAAAGCCAAGCTCCAGCTGACTTCACGGAGTCCCAATTTTCCAACACAGTCTTATGAAGAATTGGCTCCATGGAAAGACAGAATCAGGCTCCTGTAGGGTCAAGCTTTAATATCTTAGCCAGGCAGGGTCGGGACTCCATATTTAATGGCACAGAATCCACTGGAACTGGAAACGAGTCCGTGCTACTCTTCAGATGAAACACCGTTTGCCAATTCGGCATTAGAGTCACAAATAAAATGCCATGAAGGGAGCAGGCTAGTTCCCAAGAGCCGGGTGGAACAGGGTCAATAGCCTTAATTACCCCTCGATTGCAGGGTCGATAAGGTTCGTGCAAATTGCAGAGCACCGCATGACACTGTCGGCAGTGTGAAGATAATGGAGTCGTGCGGCAAGCACTGATCGATAATTCACTGATACAATGGTGAGGATAAGTGTGGTTCAAGGTTCATCCTTCTACCATTGTGGGCTTGTAGTTCATGGCCAACTCTAAATTTTTTTCCAGTGTATTGTTATCCCTGCAGACCCTCCGTCTCCTAGTGACCAGAAGCCTGCCTGGATAAATTTTCACCTGCGAGTACATGCCGGACATGTCCTGCAGGCAGGAGATGGGCGTACCTGCGTGGATATGTAGATGAACTTCTTGGCAATATCATCCAACTTGTTCCCCTCTGGTTCGTTGGCACTGGCACCTCCCCGATCCTAAGCGACGCCCTGGGCTCACATGGTCAATGCCAATGGGAAGCAGTAAAGGAACGCCCAGCTTATCGATCTGCACGTGTAGACTACCAGACCATTGACGCGGTCCCGAGGAGCGACCTTGGTATCGTCCAGAATGGCAGCGTTTCAGGTTCTTGGATCTGGCACACCCATCTGGACGAAATTCTAGTAGACTAAATAGGGACAGGCTCGGGAGCCATTTAACTATGCTTAGATTTTTTAAGCTTTCCTAAGAAACCTGGCTCAGAGTCTCCCACTAGGTAATATTATCCCTATGATGTTATATACAGAAAGACTGTTGGATATCTACACGTAAACGGCTTAGTTAATGTAATATCTCGATAAATCCCCAGAAATGTTGAAATATGCGCCGGGAAACGGAGTGGGAAGAACTGTTACAGGGACTTGACGCTGGGCGTGTCCACAGCCTTCAAGCAATCTTCATCGAGCAGTCAATAGTATGGGAAAAGTGTGACGGCCTTGGAAGAGCTGTAGACACTATCCCTAGAGCTCTACAGATGATGATCTGTTGCCTAATGTCGGATTGTAAGATGCCCAGACGAGGGTTGCCGTGGTGATCGATTATCATGCAAGGCTGACAGCTGCCTGCGTTGCAAAGCATAAAAAACGCAGCACCCCCTAAACAACTCTCCCTAAAGAACATCATCAATATTCTGTGACATTTCACAGTGACAAAATGACAGATATTGAAAATATCGCCAACCTGATCAAAAGCGGCCAGGTGCACCGGATCGTTGTGCTTGTTGGCGCAGGCATCTCCACCGCGGCCGGCATCCCCGACTTCAGATCGCCCGAGACTGGCATTTATGACCGGCTCAAACCCCTTAACCTGCCCTATTCAGAAGCCATCTTCCACATCAGCTACTTCAGGCACACCCCCGAGCTGTTTTACGCCATCGCGCGCGCCAGGCATCCTCGCAACCTCAAACCGACTATCACCCATGCTTTTCTCGCTCTTCTAGCGAAGAAGAACCTTCTCCATTTTGTGTTCACACAGAACATAGATGGCTTGGAGCGGGATGCCGGTGTCCCAGAGGACAAGATCCTCAATACACACGGGAGCTGGCGGACCCAGCGCTGCTGGAAGTGCAAGACCCCCTATCCCGATGACTTGATGAAACAAGCAATCAATACAGGCACTGTCCCGTATTGTCAGGTCCCTGACTGCGGGGGAGCTGTAAAGCCTGACGTGGTGTTCTTCGGACAGTCTCTCCCCGCGGAATTCGCTGAAAAAGAGAAGAAAGTTTCCGAGGCGGATATGATGCTTGTCATGGGGACGAGCTTAAGGGTTGCTCCGTGCTCGAATCTGCCGCGTTTGGCTCGTGAAGGCGTTCCACGGGTGCTAGTCAATCGCGAGACGGCAGGAGACTTTGGAAAGCGGGCGGAAGATGTGTACATCTTGGGCGATTGCGATGACGGGGTACGCAAACTGGCGGATGTCCTTGGATGGACTGAGGAGATGGAGTCGCTGTGGAAGGAGGCCGTTGCGGCCAAAGAAGCAGCACAGGAGGATTGTGGAGAGGAGGAGAGTCTGGACGATTTAATCGACAAGTACGCGAAAACGCTAAGGGATGCCAGGAAGATCTCTGACGGCCATAAACGGATGTTGGAAAACCATCTGGAGACGAAGTTTGCCGATGTCCTAAATAAGAGCAGGTAGTTTAGTATTTGGTTTTTCTTTTTGATAAGCCCCAGTATAATGGTGGATACAGCACAATTCTACATACATGGATGTCGATATGAAATGGTCTACCGGTTCCGTCCTTGAAATGAGTCATACACTTAATTACTTAACCTTGTACCGATCTCCAACTATTTGTCAAGCACCTTCAACACGATTCTTTGCCAAATTCACATTCGCATCATGAGTCGTTTGTCAGATGCTATAGCTCGCCTTGGTCCTGCCATTCAGCGCACCTCGGATCCTCGCCCAGTTGTCCTGATGACATGCGGAGTGGCAGGTATGTATGTCAATCCATCACCATAGATGTACCTGCTAACTCAGCAGGACCTGGAAAGTCCACTCTCGCAAAATCGGTCTGCTCCATCTATCCATCTTTTACACGCATCAGGCCTTGACCAACCCAAAACCCCTGCCACCACTATAACATCATAAGGTTCTGCTTTGCCTTTAACCAGTAACATAATTCGGTTCTATTCTAAGGAGGCACTGACCAGCCTTCACAACCAATTAGCTTTCCAAATGTGATGGTAGCCAAATATCTAGTGGTTGCTGAGACATAAGAGAATAATCATTCCTGGTTATGGGTTGGTATGAAAGTGGTAGTGGTTTATATATATATCAACCTTCCGACAACCACGATGGTGCAAGAATGATTTTTAACCACCACCCATTCAACCCTATAGATATTGAATTAAAAATTTAGATATAGATTAATATAATAATAATTACCTTATATTTCATATAAAATTTATAGTTTTCTGTAAGCATGCTAGATAGGCCCTAAGCATAGGCCTAAGATGGGAGAAATTGAAATTTAAAAGCCATTAAATTCAGCGGTTCATCCAACCCGAAACCAAACCGAATCTAACCATGGTGTTAGCTCCTAATATAAGTAGTTTAGCCGTGCCAAGATTCGCGTTTTGTAGTGAAACTCGCACCGAATCACACCGGGTCAGGTTTCATATTGTTGGAAACCGCGATACCGTTACGAATTCAGAAATCACTAGTATTTCGCATACAAATGATAAATCAAGGAAGGTCTGATTCTTTCTAACTTAGTATCTAACAAATGTATATTTATACTACCGGAATCGTATCCCAGGGGCTTATAGATTAATAGATTAAAAATAATTCTGAATAATGTGTACATTGTCTCCCCTTAGCATGGATGCATGCAGTGGGTAATAATCACACCGTAGATTAGAAAGGAAAGTAGGGCAAAGAAGCTAACTTAATTCCATCAGTTTATACCAAATACCCCTGCCCCAACACCTCTGGATACCTTATACACTGACTGCAGAAGTCTAATCCGGCCCCATTCTCAAGCCCATTGTTGATAAGGTGATCTGCTTTGAATGGAGAGGGTTGTTTTATGGCGAAAGGTTTGGCTGGTCTCAATATCCTGAATTACCCAAGAAGGCCATCAACAATCTGGTTTAAAAGGCCTCCAAGTTTCAAAGCACCTGAGCGCCCATCAACAGTCAAGGTTGCAAGAGTGCTGCATGCCTGTACTATAATTTAGCATTTACCACCTATAGCAGCATGCTAGAGGAATACTTACCTGCTCACGCTGGTCACAGCAGATTAGGACATCCCCAGTAACACATCTGCCATCCTCGGCAGCACGACCGCAATTGCCAGTGGTGAGAGCGGCAGTTGCAGGGCAGCAGTAGCATGCTGAGGTTGTGCTGCCTGGGTGGAAACCAGGATCAGTGCTCATAGGTCCAGGAGCAGCAATAACAAGGCTAAGAAAGCCAAAGGCAAGTGTAGTAGTGGTGAAATGCATTTTAAGATAAAGGATTCCTGGAGGTCTGGAATAGTGTTGAATTTTGCTGTATAAGTTGATTTGCTAGCACAGGATGGCTGGGAGGGAAAGTAGGCTGATGTTGAAGTAGATAGCAGACAGTGTATATGGTTATATAGTATTCCTCCTAGGGGATAAAACTTACTAATATCTATATAAACTTTTTAATTAAGGCTTAACTCCCTAATTAGACATGTAAAGGCCATGCTAAGGTATGTAAATCTTCTATAGCTCCTGCTATAAATAATTATTCTATAAGAATTAAGGAATGCTCCTCATACCTCCATATACCTAGTCATCTAATTTTATAAAATAATAGCATTTTTATATTCTATAATACAATAGGTCCTTACTGCAAGTAGTAGGGAAAACTGAATACTCTATTCTATAGCTATTTCTAGGTATTTAGCACATCCCTCCCTGAAGTAGCCAGCAAACCAGATACTCCATGCTATAGCCATTTCTAGGTATTCAGTGTGTCCCTCCCCAGTGGAGCTGGCAAACTGAATACTCTATGCTATGGCTATATCTAGGTATTCAGTGTGTCCCTCCCCAGTGGAGCTAGCAAACTGAATACTCCATGCTATGGCCATATCTAGGTATTTAGTATGTCCCTCCCTGAAGTAGCCAGCAAACCAGATACTCTATGCTATAGCTATATCTAGGTATTCAGTGTGTCCCTCCCCAGTGGAGCTAACAAACTGAATACTCCATGCTATGGCCATATCTAGGTATTTAGTATGTCCCTCCCTGAAGTAGCCAGCAAACCAGATACTCTATGCTATAGCCATTTCTAGGTATTTAGCACATCCCTCCCTAGTGGAGCTGGCAAACTAAATACTCTATGCTATAGCTATATCCAGGCATTCAGTACATCCCTCCCTAAAGTAGCCAGCAAACTAGATGCTCTGTGCTATGGCCATTTCCAGGTATTCAGTGCACCCTCCCCAGTGGAGCTGGCAAACTGAATACTCCATGCTATAGCCATATCTAGGTATTCAGTGCATACCTCCCTGAAGTAGCCAGCAAACTAGATGCTCTACACTATAGCCATTTCCAGGCATTCAGGGCATCCCTAACCTATCCTCAGTGAAATAGACATACTTTCTTATGTACTGAGAGCACTATACTCTCACCATCTCTATCAAACAACAAATGTGGAAGGATGATAGTTTTATAAAACCCTGCCTTCCCCAATATAGTAGTAAATGGAGGCCGATTTCTAAATCCTGCACTGTCCTCTTTATATATGGGACTCCCGAGTTGACTTTCTCATCCGCGCTAGTTTTCAACATGAGTTACCACCTCCTGCAAAAGGAATCGTCAGAGGAGCACATTATAGGCGCAGACCCTGGACCTCAGAATGGCCAACCAACATACATCCGCAGTATCTTTCTGCATCCTGGGATAAGGAGTATTCTAATGCTGATGATATTGATTACAAACTTGATTCTCTTATTTATCTCAATTCCACATCCAGCACATACCTCATGCGTTTCTGCTCATAGCAATGAGACTATCCTCCATACATCATTTACCCAAGATAGGGCTTTCCAGTCTCTTGATCACGCATATGATGATATGTGGGGAGGTCTTTCGCTAAATAAAACCACTGCGGGTTTGATCAGCATATCAGACAATGGACGTGATGAAGGGAATGGAGCTATAAGCATGTAAGTTCTATCATATGTCATTGCAGGTGAAACATGAAAGCAGCAGAGATGTGTTCAATGCATTTCATCTAATCTCTAAACAGGTTCCACCAACTGCATTGCCTCACAATGTTGCGCAAAGCCCTCCAGTCTGCTTCAGAGGGAAAGAACATAGGTGTTGACTGGCATGATGATGATCACTGGCCTCACTGTATGGACTACTTAGCGAAGGTGAGATTCTTGCTATTGTCATATTGACTGAGGTAGAAGGTCCAGGCTTCTGACTACAGCGACTCTAGACAATCCTATGCTTCGCAGATGACACAATTGAAAGACCACTGCGGCGATTAGATGGTAATGAATTTATTGATGGATCTAATGCTGTACGGAAATGCCGACCTACGCAACCACTCTACAGTCTCTACGCTAGGAAAGGCCTATAGGTAATGACTGTTTGGTACTGCAATATGTTCTTCTGAAGTATATATTCTAGACCACAGGGGAGAACTTAGGGCTTAGTGATGTAAACAGCAGTATAACTTATTTGATATTCTTATTCCACATTTGTTGTTCAGTAGAGATGGTGAGAGCATAGTGCTCTTAGAACACTAGATAGTATGTCTATTTCACTGGGGATAGGTTAGGGATGCACTGAATACCCAGAAATAGCTATAGCATAGAGTATTCAGTTTTGCCAGCTACATTAGGGAGGGATGTGCTGAATACCCAGAAATAGCCATAGCATAGAGCATTTAGGTTTGCTAGCTACTTTAGGGAGGGGTATACTAAATGCCTGGAAATGGCCATAGCATAGAGTATTTATATTTACTAGCTACTTTAGGGA